>NC_050585.1:20016351-20316351 GCF_013368585.1 Megalops cyprinoides | reverse complement strand
CTGATACAAAAGAAAAATACGAAAATACGAACGGTTACACTTGTTACCCTAACGTACTGAATCAAGCTTAGAGAGTGGGTATAGATAAGTCACTATTTTCCCTGCAGCTTGTTTGGCATGTATTACACAACAGGTCAATCAAAACAGACATGGATAAGATATCCTGTGAACAATTAACTAGCCAATTAATTGTATTAAACTATATAGAGACTGCATGATTTATTATGCAATACGGTTAACAACCCCGACGATTCGTTAATAACTATAATATATGATGTAAAACAAATAAAATCAATAATCAGTTCCAATACGCGTTTATGTTCGAACAAAACCATTTTATGTGATTATCGCCAGTTGGCGAGCTTGCTGGCTGGCTCCACTTTTTAATGGTAACTACTTTGACTATGATGTCAGCGGTGAGAAAAATCATCCAATACGGCACTGTACTGTAACACCGCGCAGGTCTCTGAATTCTAATCATTTATCATCTCGCTGTTTGATATGTAAATTATAACCATTCCAGGCCTCTCTACCAACGTGCACCATTGCAGAGCAAAAAAAAAAAAAAACACTGCAATATTGCAGACAGGGACGTTGCTAGCAAGATGTGGAGAGCAGAAACAATGCACATTCGAAGGAATAATTGTTACAACTTTCTATTACACATGACAAAATAAATTCGGAATGGGGGTGGGTCCTCGTACGTTCACCGAAGGACAAGGCGAGTGAGAGAATATAAACATTACAGCATAGAAAACAAGGAGGGGCTCTAGCTGGTTAGCTTGCTACTGTGGCTAGCTAGCTGGAGAAAAGCTGCGGGCATTCCCCACAATATTACAGCGAGCTAGCTAGCTAGCTAACTAGCATGCAAACAGGCACTGGTACCCCGGAAGAAAACCAACAAATTGAAAACATTACAAAAATGTGATTAAAAAACAGTTACCTGATTGTCAGTTTGAAAGCATTTTATTCCTTGATCTCTCCCATAATAATCCCCTCACGTCTCTTTCATATTTTCAGTGTATCGCTACTATCTTCTGCGGTTCCTGAAAATGGAACGTTCGTCGGGTTTCACCACGTCTATGGAGAGGTACACACCCAGTCATCGATTTCCCAAACAACTGATTTTTAAAAACTTTATGGCTGATTAATTCCAATTAAATAAATGTAATGACCCTCGAAGGACGCGTTACAATCGCAAATTATGATGCACAATCGGACTCGGTGTTGTTATCGGAGGCTGTTTTGACGTTCACCCCCCTGCTCACGGCAAGTCAAAGAACTCACTGTCTGACAGGACATGATTACCGTAATGACCATAGTACTGCGATTTCATACAATTACGCCAATGTCATGTTTCGCTCACCGATAACAGGTTAATTTAGGTCAGTTAATTACCCATTGTGTAATTAAAAAAAGAGATTTAAGCAAACGGGGCCTCCTTTATCATCTAGCCATAATTCACTTTAATCTCCACTCTATACATTTATACATTGCCAGGTTCGCATTACCTATGCCTCTTGAGAAGTCATGTCAAAAACATGGTAACCGTTGCTTATCCAAAACTTGGAGCCACATAGCTATAAACCAGCAGTCTTTTGATCGTATTTACCAATTGGTCGTGTTAAAATCTTTGCTACTAGGGAGATGTAGTCTACAATAATACAGGTATACTGACATTATCAAAACCATGATAACTAGAAAACTAAACACACAGCAGAAGAAATTAGAATATAAAGTAAAAATGTCTTCCCAACCATTTGTAGTCAGAGAAGAGAGTGGTTCCAGCTTCAATGTGAAGTATTTTGCTAAACAGGATTTAAAAAGCTTCCCATTATATGAGATCATCTTATTTTAGTTTTCATGTGTAAGATTCCCCATGACCAGAGTGCGAAAACCACAAGTTTTGTCAAATTCACTGTGGATTTTATAGGTTTTTTCTTTCTTTTATTTTTTACAATAGTCATACACATTCACATATCATAAAAAAACAAATAACAAAAAAGCTGCATCTGTATAAAGAGACCACAATTAAAAATACTAGAGACACAGTTCATAGATAATCATACGAAATATTTATACACTCAGTTCATCAAGTCAAAAATGTAACTACTATTAGTCTATAGTACGCTGCATTTAGCTGGATTAAGGCTTTTAATTATCTTACATGTATGCAAATGTAACCTAGCAAATACTATACTAAGATACACGGTTTGTGCAAATATACAGATCCTTACACAATGTGGATTGACTCATAGATGGCACAGAATACAATGTGAACCATCTAGATAATTTACAGATTGTTCAGTGTGTATAAAATGGTCCTTTAATGACATTGGTATATTTATGGCATGTGTTAATTTTGTTTTATAGGGGTTGATTCAATGTATTTATAATAAGTGAAGGAATATTTTTAATGGACAGTCTACAGAAACAATTTTATTGGGATAGATGCTATGAGACAAGAAGCTGAAGGGGCAAGTTTATGTGTGGACCCCTGAGGACACTGACACAGCCTTCAGGGAGTTCCTGCCCTGCATGGATGTGATGTAAAACACCACGTCTACTTGGCACCACCAGGGCAGGGGCCTGAGATTCCACCCCTAAAGAAGGGTCACCCAGTGGCGTATTTTGGACAATGCCCATCGCCCCCTTCCTAAGAAAAAAGTAGAAGTAGGACGACAGGACAAAACTGCATCCAGCCAGTGAGAAGGCAGAAGTCTGGTGCAGGTACAATGAGGTAAAGAGAAAGCGCTTAGAGGTATTACCCTCTTTTTTGTGGCCCTTGTTATATGATATGCCTATTTTTAGAACGGTTCCTCACTGGCTACAAACGTGCTGAGAACATGAAAGGGAGAGATGCCTATCCATGTCATCAGCGACATGGTCTAACAGAAGAAGCAAAAGCAGAAGAGGACCAGCATCCTAAGGGATTCAGTGTGGATGAAGGCACTTTAAGCTACACAGCCGTGGTATCTGCACCAATTTAGAAGGAAGGTCCTGAGTAAAGGTACCACAGTAGGTTTTTATGTAACCAAAGGGGATTCATTGCTGGAGCTCAGAGGGTGGCCTCTATGCCATTGCCATGTCCTGCCCCCTTAAAGAAGTTGAATCTTTGGAGCAATTTGATTGGCTTATGTGTTTCCTGTGCCATTTGAAGCATGGCAAGAGGGATCAAAATGGACTTGACACCTACTTCCAACATGCCAAAGCCAAGCAAGGAGGTCAGCTTTAAAGTAGTGATCAGTCTGCATTTTAACATAGGCCTTCCAGTACGAACCAAGGACTTCTGGTGCATGCAAATATTTGAAAGGTGTGCACGAAACCAGGGCTTTCACAGGGGAGTCATGGCAGGTGCCAGGTGCAGTGGTTCAGCAAAGGTGGAATGGGGTCAGGTTTGGACATGGGCAGCCGTAGTGGTGTGGGGAGGGAATAAGGAGTTAATGTTTTCAATGACAATGGTGCAGCCAGACCCAGTAAATTTGGCTTTTGTATACTCAAGGGCAACAGCATAAACAGAGGATGAAAGCATCACACAGGACTGTGGTTAACTCAGATGGCCAGGAAGAGCACTGTGTTCAGGAGTGTACCAACACAGGGTGATAAACAACAGTTCCTAGGGATAGAAAACATGTAGACATGGATGTCAGTGGTGATGAAAAGACATCATATGTGTACCTTTTTCATGATTTTTGTAAATGGTGAGGTTTGGAGAAGTTAGGATCAGAAAAATGGGAGCAAAACTGAACACCAGCCACCAACTCAGGGATCCAGGAGGGCAGCAGGCACTGTGCCTCAAAGCTGTGGACGAGAAATGCACCAAACAGTAGACAAATAACTGGGAAACCTGTCAGAGAGCCTGAGGCACAGAATGGGGAGAAAAACCTCCAGGCTGAGTTGTCTGTTGCAGCATAGGGGTAAAAGTCCAGTCTCTTGTGTGCTGCTCGGGACTCTAGAAGAGATTCATAGGGAATTTAAGTGAGGGCAGATTGGAGGATGATGGGCATAGAACAGAAGATAGATTGGCAGTGGGGTACAGGTGTTGAAACCCCAGAGTCTGAAAAAGTGGCAGCACCTTAGCCGTTGCATTCTTGTTACTCAAAGTATTGGGCTGTTGAAATAGAATTACTCATTAATGACAGCTTAGGAGCCACTGGCTCGGGTAAAGACTGTGCGGCAGCCAGAACAACAACAGGCACTGAGCCCAGGTGCATCGAGGAAAGGTGCAGAGGAGGCCTGAGCTACCACCTTAGCAAAAAGGCTAAAAATGGCTAAAGCCAGAGCAAGTTACACAAGCTGGGGTTCAAGGGTCCCCCAGAAAGGTAGGGGAGGGCACTGATTCCATGGCCAGGATAGACTCATGGGAAAGGCAAAAGAAACAAGGCAAAAACAGGCAAGGTTACAACATAATTATGGATTGCAATGCTAAAGGGATGGACCAGTCTTTGCGGCCCACTCATTTAACAGCACTGATAAGAGTAGGCAGGAAGAGGGAGTTCAACAGCCTCACTTTGGCATGCCTGCATCCGGATGGGCGAAGAAACAACAGCAGTGGGAGGGATGGAGGGGGCACCCCAAAGCAGGAGTGGACACAGAGGTGGTCTGGGATATCGGACACCAGAGTCAGAAAGAAACCCGACCCACAGAAGCTGAGTGAAGTCGTGTCTAGGGGATACAATTATTACTACCAAGAAGGGGCCTGCAGGGAGTAGGGAGACAGGACTGGCAGAGAGGCCCCCTCTCCTAAGGACGTCACACTTAGCCTGAGAACAAACCTGAGAAAAACACAGTGAGATGACCCCACAGTGAAGTGAGACCCTGGCATGACCCGAGGTGTCCAGGGGGACGGATTCATCAGCTACACAGGTAAATTAACGGCAAAACCAGCAGAGGTGCAAAACCATAGCAGTCCCACTGACGATGAGCTCCGGCTGCGGCGATCCCAAGGTGGGGGTATGGGGGATTGAATGAGAAATTCCCAAAATGACAGGGGGAAGATACAAAGTGACTTGTCATAGGGTCCCAGTGTGCTATAGAATTCTGAGACTGAGATGACTCTGACCTCTACTTGATGGAACTTCCACCAAGGCTTCCATGAAGTGTTTTAAAGGTAAGGAACCAATCAAATAAGTAGCTACCCCCCATTCCCCCAAACCAAAGTCTGATCACAAACACAGTTTAAATCATATTTATACAAAGTAGTTCAGAATATCTAAACAATACTTCCTTTTCAACAAAACCTCCTTTACCTTATTGTCTCTGTCTGTCTAGCTCTCTGTGTATGTGTGCGCTGTCTTTGAATCACCAGTAAAATGGGTGACACTTGCAGAAAGATTGCTCAAATGTCCAATTGCCCAACATAGCTGTTACAATAGTCTGTAGTCATTAGGACCCGGTCCAGATCACTGTAGACTCATTAATTTCCTCTCATAAAAGCCCTTTTGTTTTCAGTTTGTGTTGGAATGTAGGCCGGTGTTTTTTTGCAAGTGGGTTCTTGTTTGTTAACAATGAGACAGCAGTATGCACTGGAGAATCCTAAACTGAAGACAGACAACTACAGGCAGCTGCTCGACTGGACTCTCTAGGGGGGCTGCTTAATTGGAGGAGCTCGTTAGCTTTGCTTTCCAAAACGGGTGTGGTTTGTAGTGGTTGAGGGGATGTTTATGAACCTAACAGCTTGTACAGAAAGTTAGTTTCTCTTCAACGGGAGGTTGCATCCTTAATATTGATGATGAGCAAGTTGGTACCCGGAGGAATTAAACACAGCATCTCCACCTGAGGCCAGGTATGAGTCAAGTTTTACCAGGACTCTTGTGATCCCTCAAAGCTAGACTATGTATTTTATTTTTAGTTAGCTAGCTAGTTGTTAGCTAGTTGCACTGTTTGCAAGTTGTTTACCTGGGTGAGAGAGGACTGGACATCTGACGTGCCTCTGTACCCAACTGCACTTCAAGGTGCTGTAACACTGTATAGTTTTCAGACTGACCCTCGTTTGCTGGGGCTGTCAGCCCACAGATTGATATAGCTGCTTGAAATTAAGCTAACAGACCACAGAGAGGAACTCAAAGAGGAGCAGCACAGTGTAATTGCAGAAGTAATTACAAGTCTCTCTTTTCTGCATTGGCATGGCAGAGAGAGACATGGTGTCAGAGGATTTCAATTTTTATGAAAATGCAGTTCAAAATAAACTATTGTACTCTTGCACAGTTGCCCTGATCAGTGTGCATAAGGTGTAATATTTCACTGTGGTCATCCTGTATGTTTAGAATAGGACAGTACACTATTATTCACGTGCTGGGCAGGGACTGTACAATCAGATATTTACAACCTACTGTTAAACTAAGGAGCTGCTATATGCAGGCACTTGTCCAGTTGTCTACCTCCCTGTTTTTAGGAACAGATTTACCAGCTGGCAACACCACCCTAAGCAGATTTATCATGGGTCTACAAAGTGAGAAGGCTCAATCAAGGACTACTCCATTCTGTGTGTGTCTCTCACTGTATGCCAAAGATTAACACTTGCAGCCTGGGAGCCTGATTGGAAAAGCTCTTAATCACGGTTGGATCCAGCCAACACTTATCTGGCCTTCACACTTTCATCATTCAGAGGGACTCACCTGAAGGCATGTTGGGGAAAGCTGCCGAGAAAGTAAGCCAATCTTCTGTATTTGCAGGATTTTTCTTGATACAACAAAGTAAATTCCTTTTACAAATGCTGCAGCAGTACACAAAATGAGTTTGCTTTTATAATAGTTGTAGCAGTATGTATTCGTTTTTGTTTTTTTAATCTTACCTGTAGCACTATAAAATAATTTTGTATATCTTGTAGCATTATCAAAAGGAATTTGTTTCATCTTAGGTCTAACAGTCTACACAAAAAATGTATCTTTTTGCCTTTGTTGTGGCAGTATGAAAAGAATTTGCTTTGCCTTAGTTGCTTAGTTGCAGTTACAACTGCACAGAGATGATCATGGTTGTGTTTCAAATCCAATATTGAATTCTGAAGTAAATCATGGTTTGTCAATCTATGAATGACTCTACTGTATAGTTTTGATATTAATAATTAATGATAATTATTATTAATAATAAGGAAGTACAGTATATTTCAAATCAGCCTTATCAGTTTTTCTTGCTTTCAGGTCAGTATTTGCATAAAAGATACAAATGTTTTTTCCTCAAATTCATGAAATATTAACAAAAGCTCACGATGCAGAAAAGCTGTGTTGCAATGTCTTCACTTTCTTAAGTTTAAATTGTAAACACAAACATGGCGTTGTGTAACAAAACTAAAAAGCTGTGACTGGATCACTTCAAAAATAGTCACTTCGAAATAGGAAAACATTGTATGAAGTAATAAAACATTACTCTTTTGGCCAGGAACCACTGTTATATTTTGGGAGAACCAATTCCGTTCCACTGGGCCAGAAATCACAGCAAAAATAATCTAGTTCAATGTACAAATTTTTGGATAGGCCTGTGCACTTGATTCATGGTTTATGTTGTATCTTAGCATACACATTCTGGGTCCTTGTATGACCTCCAAAGACATGAATCTCACTCTTTGACTGTTAATAATGGCAATATGCAAATTGAGCATGTGATCCATGCCTTCCTGTGGTGAATTACTTAGCAGTATTCTTTATTTGCAGTTATCACAGGGGGTGAAGGTGGCAGATATCCTGCTGCTTCTATTAGCATTCTTTCTCCCAGCTGGTAAGTTTTTGCACTTACTTCATGACTTTATTTAGCCCCTTAGTAGCTCCCTGAGTTATCTGCTGAGATTGTCAGTGATTCCTGAAATAGTATAGTTTTCAGTGTGTAACTATTGACATATTGTTGATGGCTGCTGATTGGCTGATTATTGGAACACTGAGGGCTGGATTCATTCACCATTTCTCCTTAACTTGGGCTCACAATTAATTGCACATGCTTGCCTTTATTGGTTTAAATAATATTGTATGAAATGTGAGATTTTTTTTTTAATTTTCTTTTATGTGATTTGTAATCACATAAAAGAATGGCAAAATAAATGTTGTAAAGGGGCTGGTACAGGTGGCAGTGTAGTGTAGTGGGTAAGGTGCAGGGCTTGTTACCAAAAGGTTGCTGGTTCAATTCCCCACTGGGGCACTGCTGCTGTACGCTGGGCAAGGTAATCCAGCTATAATTGCCTTGGTTAAAAATATCCACCTGTACATATGGATAGCATTGTAAGTTGCTCTGGATAAGAGTGTCTGCTAAATGCCGATAATGTTAAAAAAAGTGGTCTTCTATTGTTTACTTTAGTGACTGCTTTACTAACTCTTGTCTTCAAGCTTCTGGGAACACCTCTCCAATTATACAAATGACTTTAATCAATTTAAGAGAAGACATACCAGTGGGTATGTATGTGTTTGTCACATCTTTTTCTGTCTGGTCTTTTTGTTTTGCTTTATAGTGTGTTTCGAGCAAAATAAATCAGACTTTCATATTTACCAATTTAGTCTATTCAATATGAACACCATTCAATCATTCAAACTAAAATAAAAGTTTATTTGTATGTGGAGTTAATAGGGAGACTTTTATTGCAACACTTGAGGTATACTTCCTGACGTTTACCATTGTAACTGTATTGGTAATTGTGATGTTATTGTATCCCAACATTTCATGGTAATATATAGTACAAGAATTAATTTAAAGCAACAAAAAGTTACTAGTTACTTGGGATGCAGATTTAATGTTTTCTTTTGGACTGAAATGTTTGTGAATAAACTACTGAAAACACTGAAATCTGTTTGCTGACTTGATCTTGAAATGAAAAAGTAGTTTCACACAGACAAACCAAAAGACTACAAACAGATTTTTTCTTAGTAACAATATCACACAAAACCTTAAATTCAGGTTCATCACTTTGTTCCTGGATGCATTTCAAATGAACAAACAAAAATTGCATTTCTGGCAGATTTATTACAATAACAGGTTAGAAAATACTTACCTATGGAAGCCTAATGACTAATGACTAATGACTAATTTATTATGTGCCCATTAGGCCATTATGCCTTCACAATTCTGGCAACCGATGCAGAAAATGATCCTTTAACCTACAGCATCATTGGAGAGAACAGGTTCTACTTCAGTGTGAATCCAACCACAGGAGATGTTACGGTCAAGTCACCTCTTGACAGGGAGGTAAGAACCTTGCCCTCATTTTAGTTTTTAATTTACTAGACTGGGGTGGCCAAACGGCAACCCTTCAGAGCTCTGCATGTGGCCTCAGAATTGAGTGTGAAGGATGATTAAACCATATCTATTTACAAACTGGAGTGATGCTATGATGCTATGAAAATGGTCTTGAGTCCTCTGAAATATAAAATGCAGTATTCCACTGTAGACAAATACGAGGGAAGAACTGCAATTCAACTATAGTATAAACAAAAAAAACAATAATATTTACAGTATCATTTGAAATTAACAGTGCTTTCAGACATGACTGCAGAGTAATTATATCAGTAAAAAAACATTGTACTAAATGTGACCATTTATTATTAAAGCTCGGGTTTGATTGTAAGTAAACGTGAAAGATGCCACAGAATGATGAGCACCGTAGAAGAAAATTTACTATTTTACTCCTGCCCACAAACCAGCCTTAGTAAACAAAGTGTAATGCACAATTACAAGCAAAAAAAGTGAACACGGGATAGAAAAACAAGACTTTGGCCATGCTTTTAGTTAGTTTGTTTTTTGACTTGTAGGAAAAAGTTACCTTTAACGTGGAGTTATCTGTTTCTGATGGAATGAACGATGCTGTAAGTAAAAAAGCTAATATTTATCTAAATAATTCAATGATGGATTCTTTGACTATATATGTATTCACTGTTACTTAACTTTAGTTTTCTCTGGGTATCTGGACAGGTTCGAAAAACACTGATTGTGATTTTGGATGATGCCAATGATAACCGGCCCATATTTGTTGATGCCCCATTCAATAAAGATGTCTTAGAGGTAAGTGATGCTAGTTAATATAATTCATCATTATACATGCTAGCATGATTTAATACGCTAGTTCAGTGTGCACAAGGCTATTTATTATTTAAGATGTAAGATATCTGAGCTAGCATTGCCATAAATTAGTGGCAAAAGGTTTTGAGCCCACTGTCTCATATTTTATATTCTAAAATTTCTCTTTAAATATTATTCTTGCTAAGGGCATTGATAAGATCTTAAATAGGATGAAATATTTCATTAAAAATGTATCAATATTTGTCTTTAATTTATTTTGTCTTTTGGCTTTCCAAAACCACTTTTCTGTGTATGTGTGTGCCTCCCTTTTCCAGTTGGGAGTTCCCCATTTTTAAAAAATGTCAAGAGGTCAAGAGATAATAATCTCAACATTTTTAGATTTCCAAAGATACTGACAGGATCATCATATTAACTTGGATTATCATACAATATGTTTTTGACATCATTATCTTGAGTTTGTGAAATTATGTAAGCATTTTGGTCAAAGTTAAATCAACCGTTACTGTCAATATGACTGTTGCTAGTTTGAAAGGACTGCAGATCAGTTTGGGTTTCGTTGATTAAAATTCAATGCAGTGGCACTGTATGTGATAACGACAGTGCAACATCTGATGATGTGTGTTGTGGAATTTTGCAAAGTTAGCATATTGTATTAAGGGATATGTACTGTATATGGCCCTGGCAGGGTTTCCACCAAGGTTACAATATGTGGTGTTGCTATGTAGTATATATTTTCACAATTTTGCAGCCTATCCATCTCCTTAAAAATGTATTAATTAACTTTTATTAATGTTGGACTAAACATCAACAGTTCATTTGACTTTATGGCAGTTTCATTTAGTGGCCTCTCAGTCTCTGATCCTAAATGGCTTATTGCGGATCCACACTCTCAGATATCCTCATTACGCTCTAATTTGTGCACTTAATCTGTTATATAACAGTATCTCCTGCACAGATACAGTATGTCTGTGCTATAAACATAGCTATAACTAGGAAAGCCACTAATCAGCTATTAAAGTCAGCTGCTGTGAGACCCTGACCACCTGATAATGCATACTGTAGAAGTTTTAAATCTGTTTATGCGGGGGGAAATATCATTTGCAACATAGACCAGCTAGTAGTAACACATTGTGTGAGTGCAGCAAAATGGCTAGCTCTATGAGATTCTCAAAATTTTGGTCCAAAGTCTAACACTGACCCAAAAGCTGGACCTTCCTGCACAAAACCAGACATACAGCCACAGTAAGTGCACTAGCAAGGGGAGACTTTGCAGCAGAAAAGCTGTGATTGGTATTAAGAATGCAAGCTGATTTAAGTGGTTCTCTCATTTAATTATCCCAGAATGCAGCTGTAGACACAGTTCTGTTCCAGGTGACTGCCCGTGATGCAGATTATGGCCTGGCGTCACTTGTGAGCTACAAAATTGATGATGTAAGACATTCTCCTTTTCTCATTGTTTGCATGCAACTATGTATCTCTGTTAAATGAATTAGCATTTCTGTAATTTGTGCATGCCACATGTTTTTCATATGTGTGATTTTTGTGAATGTACACAGTATATGTACACCTTATGTATAATGATTATGTCTGTGTGTATGGATTTGTGTAATTTGTGTATGTAGTGCATGTTCTTTCATGTGTCTGTTTTTTACACTTTTCTCCAAGGTTGTGCCAAATGATGGCATGAGTCTTTTTTCCATCTCTGAGAGAACCGGGGAGGTCAAACTGATAGGCAGCCTGAATTATACAAGCAAAAGCACTTTTTACCAACTGAAAATCAATGCGTCAGTAAGTATAAAAATCAGATAGAATAAACAATGCCTCCCTGCACTTAGCAACCCGTTCACGGACTGGCAGCATATTTCTATGATGGCCCCTCTGGTCAATCAGGATGGCTTAATTGGCTGTTTTATTTTCAGAGATGTCAGTCAGTTTTTAGGCAAAGGATACAGTAGAGTAGGATAGAGTAGGGTATGGTAGTTCTAGGGCTAGGGCAGCCAAAGTAGGGTGGGGTGGGGTGGGGTGGGGTGGAATAGGGTAGGGTAGTTATCTGGGTAGGGTAGCCAATAGGCTCAATATCAAAATGCAAGGCTGTTGCCTTATTGTAAGATTTTTTTTTTTTAATCCATATACACAGCAAAAAATGCACAGGAGAATGCACACTGACACTCATGCCTGTCTGCATGTCCAACAGGACAAATACTCATCTTGATTAAAACACAGCAGAGAACTTCAGAATCAGATTTTGAAATTTTTGTTTTGTGATCTGTGTGGATGGTCATGATACTGTCCATTAGTTCTCCAGATGTGAGTCAAACACTCCTACAAACACAAAACGACAGGCAAGGAGGAATACCAGTGGAAAGAGGAGCACATGTGACTATTATTGGATTATCTGTATCATTCTCTTTGAACACTAGTTGCTATGGAGATATGGGTTTTTGAAAATTTGGGATTTTTTTATGCTAACATTTCACAGTACAGACTACAGAATGGAGAGGGGGGTACATGTCATGCCCTGAACATGTTTACAATTTCATGTTTGTCTGCAGCTGCTACAACTTATACCATATGAAAATGCTTCTCTTGGTGTTGCAAGCATGAATGTGGAATAAATTGCTTTATGCACAGAAGAAAAAAATAACAGAACAGCACCTCTCTAAAAATGTGGTTTCTGTGAGCTGAAAGGAGGTATGATATAAACCTTTGTGTCAACGGTATTACATAAAATATGTTTAAGGGTGGGGGATATGCTGTCTTGGGAACAGTGGGTCTGTCAGTGGCCCTGGAGAGGAGGGTCCAAGGGAAACTAGAGTGAACTTTCTGGTCTATTTATTTTTGTTATGTTTATTTTTTTTGTTCAGTGCATCTTTGTAACTGTCCTCATCGGTTGTGTCAGCGCACTCGGCACTGACCTCATCTGCCCGGGGCTGCTACCTTCAGCGACACATCCCTCCCCCACTCCCAAAACGAACACCCCCCGCTGGCTTCTCCGAAGCATTCCTCTTCTCTCTCTCTCTCTGTCATTCACTTTGATGTCACACGATGTCCTGGAAGGCAGCCAATGAGATTTCAGCATCACTGATCTGATTTATTTAAGTTCAACATGGAGCCCTATAGTGCATGTCCACTACAGCGTGCAGTAGAATTGTACATGATTAAACTGTTGACATTCAACCATGCAGCTCAGAGCACACATGGCTTAGCTAATAATATTTGGCTAACAAACAAATGGTGTATTATATTTCATATTTTCAATATAACTTGTAAAAGGCCATCCTTGCTAACTTATTTGATTAGTTACGGACTAGCCAGTTAGCCTTGAGTTGCCTTTACTCTGACAGTATTAAACATTTGCTGGAACTTTGTCCTATGTTATACTGTCACTAGTTAAACAGTTTACAGGCGTTCTATTCAGTTGCACTGTGCAATGCGCTTCCTCTATAACTTTGAACTTTACTCTCTTTAAGGATGGCGGAGGGCCCCTCTTGGATTCTCATGTTTTACAGTCAAGTTCAGCTTTCGCCTTCATCACTGTCATTGACGTCCCCGACCTCCCACCTCAGTTTCTAAACCTTCCCTATTCAACCACGGTCAACGAACAGACTGCAGTGGTGAGCGGTTGTCTGAGAAATCACATTCTGAATGAGTCTGTGAGGGATGCCGTCTCTCTGGGTGCATACTGAATTGAATGTAGAATAACAGATAGAATCTATGTTCTTTTTGAATTTGAGGGCTTCTCAGTATTTCAAGTACGAGCCATAGATCCTGACACAGGAGTCCATGGCAAGATTCTCTTCAGCATTAAAAGTGAGTTGTCTGATTTCTTATAATTAGTATTTCGGGTGAAAAATGGGATTGTCATTGAAAATTTCAACATATTGATCACTCTTCCCCAGATTCAAATGCACCCGACCTCTTTGAAATCGACAAGGAAAGCGGAATCATATCTGTGAAAACTATGTTTGATCGTGAAGATTTACTGCATGTTGATGCAATTGTTAAACTGCAAGTTATGGTGAGTGATGAAGAGTCTAATAAATTACTTCATTAATGATTTGGCAATTGAATAGCATATGGCTAAAAGAAATAAAAAAAATTTTGTGCAAAATGGTAGGCTAACTGAGAGATCTAGATCAGCACATTGCACAGAGGCTACATAAAGTTTGTGCATTTACACTGTTCTAGATTTGAGACAAGCCTATCAGAAATGTTTTATGTGTTTCAGGCCAGTGAGACTAAACCCAATATCCACGGTGACATTTCCAACACTACGGCAGACGTGCAGCTGAATATTGGAGACATTAACGACAACAAGCCTCAGTTTTACAGCTGCGAGCCTGCGTGCAACTTCAGCGCTGAGGCGTGGCAGTTCACCGGAAGCATCAACGAGCATTCCTCCGTAGGGGTGCCTGTTGGAGGGCTGAACATTCTCGCCCGAGATCTCGATGAGGTCAGCTATGGCCTATCGCTTCCTTACATGCTATTCTGAATTTGTGTAGTAATGAGAATAAATCACATCCACAGGAAATAAATTAATTATAATGTGAAGTCATATGTTCAGAACCGCATCTCAGAGCATATGAACACAAGAAGTTTAGTCACAAAAAGAGACCATTCAGTGCAACTAGGCTCATGAACTTGCCTATTGTCTAGAGAATATCTGGCACTGTCAAGTGTACTCTTGAACACTCTAAGGGCCTCTGCTTCAACTATGAATCTTGGTAAAGCATTCCATACATTTATACCTCTGCAATACACTTCCTAGGGTCATTGTGAAATTTACCTTTTAATTGCTAATTATTAAATTATTATTACTAATTTCCAATTCTACCTATGTCCTCCTATTCTTCTAACACACATTGAAATAGCTTTTGTGGTCTATTTAATATATCTTTAAAAAAAAAAACCCTCACTCAAATTCCCCTGAGTTTCCTTTGTTGCGACAGAAAAGATAACAGTAAGTTTCTGAAGTCTTTCTTCATAAATTATGTGTTTGATACCTGGAACTGCATTTGTTGTATTTCTCTGCACTTTTTTGAGAGCTTCCACTTCCGAGTATAAATGCAGGCCTGTGGGAATTTGTAAGAATGATTCACGAGGAAGTGCCTGGCTCTTGATCACATTCATTATTATCTCATTCAGGGAGTAAATGCTAGGTTTGAGCTACATCTGCAAGGGCCGGACAAAGATGCCTTCTATGTGTCACCCCCGTCTGCCACGTTGAGCAGCCCAGTGCAGATCCTCATCAAAAACCCCAGTGACGTTGACTATGAGAAAAAACAAACCATGATTCTGGAGGTAGGGTGCATGTTATGCCATGTATGTGAGTGACCAAGTAAGAGGTCTTGGATATTGTCCAATGCCAGAATTACCACAGCTCAGCTGGGGAAAGGGGCTTTGGGACTGCCTGTGTAGATAAGACTGACAAACCCGCTTATAATCACCTGCTTTCCGAGTAAGTGTGTTTTTTTAGGGATGATACATAGTGCTAATGACGTAGACAATTTGATGCCTGTATAAAATCGCTATCCTCTTATGGAGTTGCCAGTCAACAGTCACTAGTCAAATAATGTGGCATATGATCTTACGCCACATTAATGAAACCCAGAGAACATTTTAACATAACTTCAAAAATATGTATTTTACAAAGAATTGTTCTGTGAACAACACTGATGAACTGATGAATGTAATCAGATTTAACAATTGTGTTTAATTAATAAATTGATTTCTGAGCTGTCTTGTTGCTTTTTAATGGGTTAAAAGAATAATTCATTTTACCTCACAGGTTGTTGCCATGGACACTTTCAAGACAGAGGACTGCTGCTCAACAGCCACTGTCACCATCCAGATCAAAGACATAAATGACAACAGCCCAGCTTTCAAGAACGAGACCTACTACTTAGAAGTTGACGAGCACAGTCGTACCGGAAAAATTGTTGCTACTATTACAGTAATTTTGTACACTAGTTCTCATGAATGTATTTCATGGGTGTTCACTGGAAGCTGTTTCCCAAACCTACTGTATCACCTGTGCATCAAAGAATTGATCAGTTATGTTTGCCTTTTTTAGGCTACCGATCCAGACACTGAGGATGTGGGAAAAATCTCATATAGACTTCTGCCAGAGAGTATGTAAGTGCTCAACAGCAGGTCATGATCATGGCAGAGTGCATGCACGTATGTATACGTGTGTGTGAGTGTGTGTGTGTGTGTGTGTGTGTGTGTGTGTGTGTGTGTGCATGTGCATGTGTATGCATTCGGTTTTGTTGTTTTGGTTATTTTGTTGTGAGTATGTATGTCTGCGTACATGTACGTGTGTATTCCCACCTATACATGTCTCAACTGGTTATTTTGTTCAAGTGAATCCTTTGATAATACATCAGTAGGCTAATGGGTATTTTTAACTGGGATAGAAGTTTCACTGGCCATGAAAAGCAAATCAGCAAAGAAGAATGTATGGATCATTCTCCACTTTTCAGACTGAAGTACTTTGATGTGCACCCCAAGACCGGCAGGATCAAAGTGAAGGACAGCGGGCTCCTCGATCGAGAGATCCGCGCCGTTTACTCCGCCACTCTTCAGGCAACGGACAACGCCAAGAATGTGGGGACCACAGTGCTGGAGATCACTCTCCGCGACATTAATGACGAAACGCCCAGCATGGCCAGGGATTCTTACATTGACTTTGTGAAGGAGGTGAGCGGTGCTGAGCTTCAGCTGCAGATCCAGGTGAGCCATTCTACATCTGTCTCACTGATATGTTTGAGTTGATATGTTTGAGTCATCAGACAACAGTGTTAAGTACAGACTCATACACACACACATTTGTATTGGATTGTATACAGCTTGAAACGCCTTTACTCTTTGATGTAATAACAAAAACACCCACTATGGGATTCAAGTTGGCTCTGCTTCTAACACAAAATATAACTGGTACCATTTTGAAGGTGGGGCACTGTTGTCCTACCCTTGAGCAAGACACTTATCCAGAATTGCTTTGGTAAATATGCAGCTGTATGAAATGGTTGATGCTAACCGTAGTGAGTCTCTTTGGATAAGATCGTTTGTAAAACAATGTAATGTAAGATTTATGTGGCACTCTCAGTCTAATTTCCCTACTTCTTCAGCATTCTTAACTCTTATGGTCATTTAAAAAAGCTTTTGTCTGGAACATAATTTTTTTGCATTGTCTTTGAAAGCATTGAACTAAGTGATACTTGCGGATGGAACATCAGATGCTCCAATGCTCATTGTGGGTCACCTGTTTGTTAATTCAACCCACAGGCCTTTGATGGAGATGAACCAGGCACAAACAACAGTAAGATCCAGTACAGGATTGAAAGAAGTAATTTCAGTGGAAACTTCACCATTAACGCCAACACCGGTTTGCTAAAAAATAAAGGACCCCTTGACCGGGAAGCCATCGACCCCTCAGCCAATGGGGTGATTCACCTGAATGTGACTGCCTTTGATATGGGTCACCCATCTCTGTCTTCATGGGTCACTGTTACTATCAATGTTGAGGTAATGTATGTCTCTACATCTGTCTAGATGAATGTAGCATCAACCCTGTACTGAATGTGTAGATTGAGTTGTTTGTTTGAAATATCAAAGCACAAGACATTTTTTACTGCCCTCCAATCATCATTATTATAAGAAATGTATCTACTGTAGCTAGTAAACGTGGAAAATGTATTCTCAAACTCAAATATAAATCTAAATCTAAAATTTATCCTTAATTCAAGTGTAACCATTGCAAAGTTTCTGCTATTATATAGACTAAGATTGAGTATTAGAGTCAAGGTGTATTTTTTCATAAGTGTGTATATAAGCAGCAGCTTTAATTGGCATTTGGAGTTGATAAATCCTATTATGCAGATAAAGTCATTACCTTCACAGATATGAAAGAGTGCATGATTCATTTCAAATCACCAAGCCCCATCACCAACATAGCCTAATCACAGTAGGTTGTAACCTTAAATTATTCATTCTGTGATAGTTTATGAGTCATCATCTTTTAAATTTCTTAATTTTTTTGCCTCCTAGGACATAAATGACAATACTCCAAAATTTAAATCTCCCAGTTATGAATTCTTTGTCAAGGAAAGTGAGAAAGGTGGGTGGAATTACTTGATGTTATTTATTGACCCCTACTGCCATATATGGTAACAAGTTATGCTATGTAACTATCACTGTGCCATGTAAAAAATATAGGTTTACCATGACATACCAAGCAGAATGTCCTGATGATGTCATTTACAGTATGGGTGGTGACATATCATACCCTAAGGGAGTGTGCATTTTGAGATTTTGTGAATTTTTATGCACTGCTTATGAAAGCAATCTTCAAAGCAAGGCTTCATGTGCAGTAGATACTCTGAAGGACTCTTCACAGAACATGTTATTTAAAATATCTTACCACAAGTTTACTGTTACTGCTTTTGATTTTTAATTGCAATAAATGTAATTAAAAAGGTCTAAAATTTGTGAGGTGCTTTATGTTTATTGTTTCAAACAACTGCAATGGCTGATAATGTCTGAATGAACTTGTGCTTCTATCCCTTTGTCAGGTGCATTTGTGGGCTCTGTGTTTGCCCGCGACCTGGACCAAACGGAGATGAACAACCGCATATCCTTCCGTATCGCTGACGGCAGCTTCGGGAATTTCATCATCATCGCCTACTTCGAGGGGAAGGACCAGGGCTACATGGGCAACATCACCGTCGATCCTGATGTCGAGCTGAACTACGAGCGCCACAGGAAGTCGTACAACCTCAAGGTTGAGGCCACCGACCTGGGCCAGAAGATCGACGTGATCACGGTGATGGTGCATGTCATCGACGTGAACGATGAACGCCCAACCCTGCCAGACGTGGTGATGATGAACATCAAGGAGAACACGACAGGCCTTGGCGAGGTGGGACGGGTGGTGGGGGCTGACCTGGACACCAGCCACTCTCTGGTCTACAATCTGCTCACCACCACATGCAGATGCAGTGGGGTCGTTGGACCCTGCGAGGAGGAATGGTTCAGACTGGAAGCCACCGGAGCTGTGGTGATGAATGAGGAGTTTGTGATTGACTATGAAATGTGTGACCAGGTTATAATGGAAGTCCAAGCGGTTGATGTCTTCACAGAGAAAGGAGAGAACCACAGTATTCCAGGTAGGTAATTTTGTCAAATCTAGTTGATTCTAATATTGTTTCCAATGCTTAACAGAGTACTGTCCCCCCAAAATGTTATGTTCTCTTGTTGGATCCATGTGTGTAAATTGAAACTTGAATGAACATCCTGTTAATAACTAGATCATTTATATTTTCGGATGACTAAATTCTTTGTTTTTGTTCCAGGAAAACTGGTGATCAACATTGATGACATCAATGACAACATTCCCCAATTCATAATTTCTGACACAATGTTTGGTATATATGTTTTTATGTATTTTTATATATTTTATATACATGTATTTTCTTGTTCTCACATCTCATATTTATTTATAAAACTGTGACCTTAGGATTCCATCATTTTCTGATGTTATATTATCTGTAGAGCAAATTACAAGTTGTGTTTACAATTGCCAGTTCCCCATTAAAATAATAATAAGGCAGCAAATTCCCATGTGTTCATTAGAAACGTGGCTACAATAGTTGTTGGCCTCTTAGAACAGCCACTGTAGCTAACTGTTTTTTTCACCTGAAACTTTTTATTTTCCTTTAGTTGTTGTGACAGAAGGCACAGAAAAGGGGACCGAGGTTGCCCGAATTGCTGTGAGTAGCATTTTGGTATTTTACAGATTGAATCGACAAATTGGTTGACATTGTTAAGCCTGTTGACACAAAATAGAATAGAATAGAACAGCCTATACACTATACACAACAGAAGTACAACAGTACAGAAACATGATAACATACATAAGAATGTCCCAGATTCTGTCCCATGACCCTTTTTTACACATTATTATCTCCATGATACACTTGCACAGACTTGAGCTGAAGGATACTTCACGCACAGTTTCATGAAAGGAGACTTGCGGGTGCCTGATTGACCAGTTGGGGGGGGTCACTGATGACCAGCGCAGCACACTAAACCCTTCTCCCCTGTATCACCTGGCAGACGGAAACCACTTTGATTTGCTCCCGGTCATCCTTTGGAATGAAACCCCTGCAATAGTGCTCCGCCTTGCACTTTTACTTTTACTGGTTGAGCCACTTGGTTGCGATAATATTTTTTTAATATGTCCTCTATATTAATGCTTAATACTTAGTTATGGGTAAATTACCTCTAACCACATGCCTCCATGACTCAATACAATTTTCTGAATGTGCTTTGCATGTATTGGTGGGATTCATTTCCTACTGGATCTCACTTCTGCTTGAAGTCTGAATGAATCTGAATCTGAAAGCCTGAATTTCCCCAGAGCCTAACTCATCATTTTTATTTTTGAAGAAATGTGATTTATATTTCTTCTGTTGATAAGGATAGCATTTCAATAGTTATTAAGTAAGTCTGATGAATTTTCAATAAACACACATTTTAAAAGATTAATTATCCATTTAAGCAAATGTTTCAAGCACAAATGCAACTCAATAAAAGTTATAACTGTAAGACAACACTTCTCAAAAGTAAGTTTTGATTGGACAGATTTCTACTATTATGTTAATGTGAGACAAATTCGCCTGTTGTGTTGTCTAGCATACTCCATCGCAGGTGACACTATAGGTTCTATAAATTGAAATATGATGTGCAGTCAATAAATCCATAGACTACTGAATGATGAAACTGTTATATTATTGTTAAATCAATATTATGAGTAGACTATCTTGCCCTAGATACATTGGTTCATTTAAAACCTGATCTAAGTTCAACCCCTCACCAATATGTTGTATACACTTTGAAGGCAAAAGACCTGGATTCTGGAAAGAATATGGAGATGAAGTTTGAAGTGCTTTCTGTTGAAATAATCCACACTGATAATCGCAAGGAGCCAATGGGGAAAATCTTTTATGCTGAAACCACTGCACGGACAGATGACTACTTGGGAACTATAAGGTAAAGATAGCTGTGAAAATCATGTATCAGTGCATTAGCAGCATTGCATTCTTTGCTTAAAATGGCACTTAGAATATTAATAGTAATACTACTAATAACAATGGATTGCTTTTATATTGCACGGAACTTGATTAATATATCTTCAGCAACTACTTTTGAGAGTGTTAACAATCTTGCATTTTCAGTTTGGAATGACCTTTAAAATGAGATTTTTGCTGAAGAAATTTTAGAATTTTTCCAGTTCAGCTTTGAAAATTGAAATCAATGCATATCCATGAATGCATGACTACAGACTGTTTAACAGAATGCTCATTTGCCTGTATATGTACATTAAACACTCATAGGTCCTTGGGCACCCTAGACAACAACTTAAAAGGACAATACTTGGTAGCAGTTGAAGTCAAAGACAGTGGAGAGCCACCACTTAAAGCAACCACAAAGCTTGTGGTAAGTTGTTACTGTGGACATGCGCATAAATACTGCATCTAGGATATTGAAAGAAAGGCACTGATAAATATGTTGTTCAATTTTTAAATTGCAATATAGAGGGCAACTTCACATGAAATGTGAAATTGAATCTTTGGTTCTTGACCTGACAGTATGATATGTACAAAGCATGTTGGACCACACAAAGTACACCGTAATTTTCATACCTCATCCTTTTATTTGGCAGATTTACACTGTCGACAAATCATTCCGCGTTGGCCTCCGTTTTGAATCACGAGTGGACGAAATCAACAAAAACATCAATTCAATTAGAGGGTAAGAGCTTGACTTCATATCCTATCATTAAGACTTATGTGTGCTTACTATAGGCCAGATTTACACTTAGCTTTGTGTATCCTTGGTTTTTATTTTCAAACAGCATCTTTCTGGACACCATTTTGCGACATACCTTCAAAGGCAGGATATGTAAGAATATATATATATTACATTTACATTTATTCATTTGGCAGACAGTAGGTTGTTTGACCTCAGGTACAATGAAAAGATACAATCGTGAGTTTTCTCATACTTGTAATACAAGAGGGAGGAAGCTGAATGGAGACATGAGCAGAAAACTGGAGACAAAGAATACAGAATACATATTATGAATTTTGCATCACAGCAAATCAACACATCACAAACACTTGTTTTGAATTGCCATTCTGTTCTTCATACCAGATTCTCCTGGGCCTTCTTCTTATTGACTTTCATCTGGGGAGACACAGTAACAAAAGATCTGACATGCAAAACCACAGAAAAAATTAGAATCAATTGACATAAGACAGACAACACATTGAAGTGCTCTGCTGACACTGACCCATGAAAGCAGTGTATCTACCTGAACCTGAAGTCTCAATAAATGTCACGGAGAGGGGAGTTGGAGAAATTTGAAAGATGATTATACTGCGTTGATGAACATTGCTGTTGAAGTGCAGGCATTTACAGTAGATGTATTTTATCCCTTTTTGTATTCAGTGGGACAGAATAAATGGGTGTTGTGGCAGAACAATGTGTTGCTTTCTTGAGTGCAGTCATTGGCATGGAAATTGAATTTTTTTTTTTTTTTGCTTCATGAAGCTTTTTAGAATTTGCCAGCATTCGACTTTTCACAACAGTATTGACTGTTGCTGTATTTGAACTCTCTGTTTAACTCTAGGGCTCTGATAGCAGCCACAAAAGCCACAGTTCATATTATGGAAATCGTGCAGGAAAGCCAGGAAGAGAGGTAGGAAATGTGTTTCCCTCTTGCAAGTAATACAAGTATATTCTGAATCACAAATAATTCACAGGACTTTCAGGGAAGACAAATGTATGAAAAATGAATCTGTACAATCTGTAGACATGGACTTGTATGTTTATGGAGCAATACAGAGGAATATTGTTTTGGTTATTCTGTTAAGCTGTATCGGTGCATATTCTTGTGTAAATGATTTTCAGTAATCATCTTTCAGAGCTTCAGCAGTCACACTGCTGGGGGCATATTTTGTGTACCCCAATGGGAGTGCGGTTAACTCTGACAACGTGGAGCGGATTCTTCAGGAGGACCTGTACTACGCCAACGTGCTGAGACAGTACGGCCTCACGTACATCGTAAGCACAAAAGGGAAATCAGCTACAGAAACAACGAATGCATAGGCTACAGGAGCGCAGAATGGATCCACTCACAATATAACATGACAGATTACATGCTGTTGCAATTACCAAGATCATTTTTCTTCATCAGTTAGTTAGAAGCAGACTGCCTCACTGAGTTCCTTTGTTCTCTCCCTTTATGTTATAGGTGTCCCCAGGCCCAGAAGTGAAGGTGTTTGACCCGGTGTTGTTTGTCCTGATTGGCTTGGTGGCAAGTCTCTTCATTGTGCTGATCGTCATGATGATGTCACTTGTTTATACTCAGAGGAGGTATGTAGTGTGCAAAATATAAGGAGTCTGCTGTGAATAATGTCTTAAAACATGTGATTAACTGCAGCTGGGGATGTTTTTGGGGACTAAAAAAGTTAGACTTCCGCTGGCCTAAGTGCAGGATGTATAAAGCATAGCTTAAATACTTAATTACTTACTTAGATACTATCACAGTAAAAGACACATTTGGCATTACAGCTTGCACTATATGTAAATGCACTATATGAGTTAAAAAAGTAATAGTTCAATACTAAGTGACACAGGAATGCAATTCTGTTTACTGATCCAGGCGGAATTCAACCTTTCCTATCACAGTGGTGGCTCTTATGGTAGTAGTAATTATTGTCTGTCATAGCAACAGATACTTATATTGGAGGAGGAAATTCATAGACTTATGCATTGACAAAATTATTTATTTTCTATACTGTACACCTTCACTACATTATTTTCATTCAGCAGACACTTTCATCCAGCGTGACACATAAGTTACAATTTTATGCATTTATACAGCTGGATATTTACTGAGGCATGTTTAGGTTTATGAAGTCTATAGGAGGTAGCCTAAGGGTACAACAGCAGTGCCCCAGCAGGGAAACCAGCAAACCAGCAAGCATTTAGTTATGAGCAGTGCTCCATATCCCTGTGCCACACTGCTCCTCCTATAGCCTTCATATAACAGAACCTAATAATAATGATAATAAAAACACAATTCAAATGAATTAGATAGTAACCTGCAAGGCCAAGTCCTAACCAAATGGATAATCAAAGCTCTGCTCTTGCAACCACACAGAAGAAACACAACTAGGGACTAAAGACCAAGGTCTCTATGTCAAGTGAGCTAATCATACTTGTTCTGATTCAAAAGGTGATGTCACTTCCTGTAGCAAACATGTCTGCAGTTTTTAACTGCATTGTATTCCAACCTGCTTAAGTACCCATGGTAACATGAGCCAATTGATAGACATTGTTGAGCTGGGTGCCTATCCAAGGTAATCAATGGCACTCTTATCTTGACCCCTAAGGGGCGGTGTCACCTTCTGGTGTGACAGTGCATGCATCTCTGTGCTGCACCATACATATACTGTAATAATAATGATATTTGGGACAACAGAACTGCATAACCCCAATGAGGTGTTCAGTATTAACCCAGTGCCTTGCTGTCCTACAGCTACAGGAGGAAATTAAAGGCAGCCAAAGCCATGAACTCTGCTGCGATGGTGTCAGCAGAGAATCACAAAGGCCACAGGCCTGTGGTCCCTGGAACCAACAAATACTCAGTGGAGGGGTGAGTCTCCAACCCCCAGTTCAGAGGGGAGTGGGGGTGGGGAGTCAGCTAGCCACAGGTGATGTTGTTTCATGTGTGAAAAGGTGAACGGTGAGATGTGTGTGGCCCAATCTGAAGCAGTTTTAATACAAGCCTTTTAGTGGAAGTCTAAGTACAAAAGAGAAGACACAACTTCTAACACAGTTTCTTATCATATTCAAATGTTGTTGTTTTTTTTTTTTTGGTAAACTATATCATTTCATTTGAATGCAAATGTGCACTAGACTTACACTTGTGCTCTTGAATGGAGATAGAATGTGAAATGATGAGGAGTGAATTATTGTTCTGAATACCTTCCATACCATACCTGAAAATACGGTGTGGATACTGTATATATCTTTAAACATTGTGATTAGCCATAATATAACACCTCTGAAATTGTTGTGAGTCCACCACCAAAAAAGGGATGCTTAACAGCAGCAAATAAATCAATCAAATTTTATTTTTCTAATGCCCGTCTGTACAGGGAACATTTCAAAGACCACTTTAAAGGATAGTGCTCAAGGAAACATATAACCAAACAGATTTGGATGTACAGACAAAAACTGCATCAGAATTGAATTTGCTAAAATTACGCAAAGTTTTAAAAAGACTGTAAGAGCAATGAAAGCTAAACTCGATGAGACAACCTCAGAACGTCCATGAGGTATGTATAACAATACAATAATCAGAGAAATCCCTCACTGATGAGTACATGTTCTATTTCCATGCTAAAACCATGGCTGGTTCAGGTGTGCTGGATTGTAGTGCGGTGTGTTTTAGATTAGAGGTTGTGCCATGCTTTTATGATAAAGAATTAGCACTATGTTTATGGAACATGCTTCATTTGGTTTATCCTCTAGAGCCAACCCAGTGCTGAATATGAACATTGACATTACCACTGACCTGGGCTTTGATGAAGAGGGCTCGAATGCAGACAGAATAAGGTAAAACTGTATTTCTTTCCTTTTCTTCTCATTCTCCTGACAATGTATGTCTGTGGGTTCACTAATCATATGCAGTATGTGATGTAAGCCTCTTTTTTTTCAAAATGTATTCAGCAATTAGTTTGCAGGCCAATGGTATCTTAGCCCTGTGCTAAATTATGCAGAGTTCTCAGATAAGTAAAACTCTATGAATGTCACCAAAGAGCTGTGAAAATAAGAAGAGCAGTCCTGTCTCGAGGAATAAAACCTTGTGTCTTAATCTTTTGTCACATTATATCACATCTGTGTCAAAATATGCATGCTGTACACAATAATCTCACATTCCAATATTTTCCTCCTGAGTTTTTCTTATCCTGTTGCAGATAACCCTCTAGAAAACAGATATTATATATCATAGAGTATTATGATGTATGTAATAGATGTATTCCATGCAGTATTATTATTTCATTTGAACTCTTGAAGCAGATTTCCACATCTACCCTGCAGAGATCATGCTTGCATCATGATCTCATCATTTTTGAGATCATGGCCATCATATTGAGATTTTATTTTATGAATGTGCACGTATGTTTTTTGTATTTAAACACTGAAACTGTTTCCTCTGTTTCTAGTGTTAACTCTCTGGAGATTGATATGAACATGACTGAGAAAGACACAGTGCCTATGATGGTAAAGAATAATTTTCAGCAAAAAATGTCAGAAACTAATCTGTTACCTGACACATTTCCTGCTGTCCTACCACTATCTCTATTGTAAATGTGTATTCTTTTTCCATCAAAGGAAAGTCAACTTTGATCTTTGTATCTCTGAAAAATGGTACAACAGAATTGCATGACATAAATTCCTCAAGATAGATTTGCTTCACAAAAAGGAAATACTAAATTATGTTCAGAATTTGTGTATTTTTTCTGCTCCACACCATTAACAGGATCTATGTTCTAGACCAGTCATGTAAGTGCACGATTTTAGGGTTCAGGGTAGTGCAGTGCCTAGTATCTCAGTCCCATGACAACTGCACATAAAAAAATCTTCAAAAGGAAATACATTTTGATTGATTTTATTTGAAAACATCCCAAAAGCATAGATTCATGGTTTCATCTTTGTAAATTAAGAATAAAACACATTGGCCTGTGGAAAGGTAATCCTCATATTAAAGAAAAGGTGGGTACAGGCAGTCATGTTTGCAACAGTCACACACTGTGATACAGCTGAATGGAGGCTCTCTGTGGTCTGTCTGTGTTGTGTCCCGTTAGATGATTGAGGAGGAAGATGAGGAGAACACCAGTGACCCCCGCTACATCGAGCCCCTGGGGGAGGCCCTCGCCCAGCGAGACATGACAAAGGGACCTGGGGAGATGCAGGGTGTGGTGAACCCTGCCTTGAACACAACAGACCTGTGAACTCCATCCTAACTGCTGCACACCTCAACATCGGACCTGAACACGACAGACCTGTGAACCTGCCTTCGACACCACGGATCTACATACCTATTGCCTGGGTCCTGACACCATTCTAACCCTAGGAGCCATTGCAGCTATTAGAAAAAAACAAATGGGTCCAAAATGACTTAGCTGGTAAAGCCACTCATTGCTGGTAAAGCTATGATCTGCCAAGCGTGAATTGTAGTCTGCATAATTGCCTTTGCTCACCTGCAGAAGGATAGGTTTACACAGTGCAACAGCACCTCTTGGTAGCTCGCAAGTTACTCAGTTGTCATCAGTGAGAGATGTGCCAATCCTCCAATTGGTTTTCACTCTCCAGTTATGCACTGGGAGGGATTTGTAGTAAGTGGGGGGGTATCAGAGGATTCCCAATCACTCGCTTCAACTTTTTCTAAACAAGTGCAGCAGGTGTCACAGTCAGGCAAGCTTAATGCTTCATTGGCAATTCCAAAAGTCATGGAGAAAAAAGGCAAAATGTCCAAAAATAAACATTTTAATCCAATTGAATTAAAATAAAAATGTTACTTGGTATGAAGTAATGGTACTTCATAGTACTTCACAGTCCCTCCAGTAAGGCTCTCACAATACAATTTATGTCTCTGTACTTTGTCTTCTTGTCTTACAGTGAATTCATCCTAAAGTCTGAAAACATATTTGTCAGGCTAATACATACTGATCTTTTCCTGTCCTAGTCTACTCTCTGACTGTGGTGATTACATTTAATGTATATGTACCAATAAACTATGGTAACCAATTCAGCTTGGCTTTCTTGAAAAGACATACATACAGTATATTGCTGTTTTGACATACAAATCTGTAATTACATTTCCTTTTTCCTAAATTGTTTTATGAAGATTGTTTAGAGACATCATTTTTTTTCTTAATTGTTGTTGGTTCAAGCATTCATTATTCATAGCTATCAATATGTCCTGATAAATTAATAGTAGAAAACATAATCCTAGTTGTTTTTTTACTGAGTCCTCCAATGGCAATTATGTGACAGTTTTAGGGATTTGCACAGCAAGGAAAAAGATTTCAGGAAGGTCAATGGGCTTGGAAAACTCAGGGATTAAACATTACTGTTTAAACCATAAGGTTTTTAGTCCAACAAGAGCCAAGGTCTGCAACTGTATGTGGTAAATATGCATTGTATTTAAGAGTGTACAAACAGAATTGATTTTACATTATTCCAGTGTTTATTGATGAATGTGTGGCAAGTGCAATCATGTTGTAGAATTATATCCTCTTTTTGAGTTTTTGTTTTTTTTGTAAATCATCCAGTGGCATCACTGTCTGTATTTTACCTATTAAAGATCTGAATACAAAAATGACAACGTATAATTTTGTTCACAAATCTGTTATATGGGAACAACGTATGCCTTTCCATTTAAATCTGGGGCGGCAGTGTAGCATAGTAGTTAAGCAGCAGGACTTATAACTGAAAGGTTGCCAGTTCATTTCCCCACTAGGGCACTGCTGCTGTAACCTTGGGCAAGGTACTTAACCCATAATTGCCTCATTAAATACCCAGCTGTATAAATGGATAACATTGTAAAAAAAAAAAAAACGTGCAACCAATGTAAGTTGTTCTGGATAAGAGTATCTGATAAGTGCCAGTAACATAATGTAATCTCCTCATGAATTATTAATCTAGGGTATATAGGAGAGTCTGCCTTAGAACTAAAGTACAATCAATTTGGTATAATTAATATTGCTTTTGCAATACTTCCATTACTATTATAGCTCATATTACTGTTGCTATAGCTTCAAGCATTGATCAGTACCTATTGTTTGATTTACTGATGGGGAAAACGATGAATATTTATGTTGAAAGTTCAACTATTGACTGTTGAAGTTGCAACCTTCCTGAACATATTTACTAATATGAATAATATATTTTCAAAGAAAAATCAGTGGTGGTAAAATAAACCAGAGTAGGTGAATGATCCCCTCTGTATGAAAAATGGATCAAGCTTAGCCTGGAGCAAACTCATCAGAACTCTTTATGAGATGCAGCTGTATCAACTGCACCAGTGCAGCTGCATTTATTCATGAATTATCACAATGACAAGCATACACAGGCAGGAATATGACAACATCCTCATCCATCTTCAATGCTGGTAAAAACAAGAACCAAACAAGCACTGTTGAGGGGGCTGAGCCTACCATTCCTTATCACCATCTAGTGGTAAAACAAGATACAGCTACTATTGAAGGAGTGTGGGGGAGACGCACATTAGACAATGAATGAGTAATATTTATAGGACTGTATTGTCCAGTCAGCAAAAAAACAAATCTGCACATTTAAGAATTCTTTATTAAACGTTATACTTTATCTAATAAACTTTATTTTTTACAACTTTATGTCAGATGAACATACATTATGTATGAACGATGACACTCTTCACAATGAAAAATTACAATTTCTTTTCTACCTCTTCCAAAAATAATTCAAACAGTTCAATGGCTATGTTATGAACCAGTGCTCATGGTGGATCAAGCCACTGGGTGCCAATTACCAAATGATTTCAAGATTCTTGAGTCAAAAGTATTGGCACTGTTTAAATCAGCATTTAGATGACTTCTGGTGTAACTAAATAGATATTCACAAACCAAAAAAAAATTACAAACTTTTTTTTTTTTAACTTTATTTTGTAGTTCATTCCATTTTGGTTTGTTATGGCCTGTACCACTGGTTCATGTTCACTTCCTGTTCATGACGATCCCAGCTTCTGTCCAAAGTCCTTGATGGCGTCTGAGGCTTTGCCTGCAGCTGTGCCTATGGCTGTCTGTGTTTGTTTGCTTGCCTCATCAGCAGCTGCAGAGAGTGACATTATTTTAATGTATCTGTATGCATCAGTTACTCACCAATGAAGCTCCTTCAAGAATATCGTGCCAAGAGGGACCCAGCCTAAAAGGCATCATAAAAGCCTTCATCCACACAGACACATGAAACAAGGATTTAAATGGCCAACATTAAAAATAACCTGCTAATAAATGAAATACAAAGATTGAAAATAACCTGTCTTAACAAAAACTACAAATATGACCAAACGGAGCATAAAATATGTTAGTAAAACCTAAGTACACAAGGGTAGCTGGATCGGAACTGAACCCAGAAATAGTGTGTGAAGGAATGGCTCCTAGTTGTTACATATTTGACAGTCTGATCAGTCTGATTATTAAAGTGGGTCTCAGCCTTGGTCCAGGAACCACACTGTGTGCTCTGGTTTTACTTCCAGCAGAGCTCTGTTAATTGGTGCTGTTAATTGAACGCTGATCTAAATTTGATATCCCTCTGTTTAGTCTGTTATATGGGGAAAGAAGTCTGCAGTTGGTGAGTGTGTGTACTAATAAAAAAATATATCAAGTTGTTAATTTGATGTATTTTTGTTCGTATCTGTCCCTTGAGGAAATCTGAGGCAGATGTCTCAATTAAACTTAACTGGTGGTGCAATTCATTGTTCCACTGATGAAACACTCTTAATGAAGACGAATACTTGAAGGTGAATCCTTGCCTGAATTTTATCTGAGGGGCTGGATGGAAATAAAAAGAGAAGCACCTTTACGTGGTTCCTTCTGTTGGAACACATACAACAGCAGTGTCTATAAAAAGGACCAATTGCAGGTATGTGTGAAGTGGTGTTAAAAGCAGATCAGTCTTCAACTAACAGCTCAATGAAACCAAGTGAACAGAGAGCTCCGATGGAATAAAAACCAGCTTTGTAGCCCCACGACCACGGACGGGAAACGCTGGTTCAAAGTAAGTGGCGAGTATAAACAGACCACTGATTAGTACATCTTAACTGCGACAGCCAAAGTCCAAACTCATCTCCATGGTGATGATGTCATCACGTATGCACCAGGTATACAGCAGTCCATATCAGTAGCTTTAACCCTACACTGACCTGCAGCCAGGATCTATGAATCTAGATGCAGTATAATTCAGGATGCCTCCTTTAAAACATGACTGATCGGTTGTTATATTTTGACATTTAAAATCATTTGAAGTATTCGAGCAATATTCATTTGAGCTTTCAAATGATACTAAATCAATCAAACATATTACATATCATGGGAAAGACAAAAGTGGGCAGATAACATCGTGAACATTCTTACTCACGTATGTCAGAGGGAGAAGAGGTTTTTAAACCACGCAAGTTCTCAGTTCTCTTATACCTTTAGCCGGTTTTGAAAATGACGACAATCGTTGTAACGGATGGCGGGTTAACACATTCCAGCTGTTTAATCTCTCCCCTGATGTTTTTTTTTTCCTTGTCATTGAATGAGTCCATAAAGCGCGCTCGCCGTACCGATTTTAGTTGTTTCTTTTGAGGACTCAGCGACCTGCTGGACCGCATCTTGGGCTGCGTGGACTGCAACAGGGAAGAGAATGAGAAAGTTTTTTCAGTGTGCTAAAGAGCGTGCAAATACCAAGGACTGGAAAATTAACCTATCCTAACCCAAACTCATTGTTTTATCTAAGTGAATATTAACTAAACGTAAGCCCGGCAATACTGATTTTAAATATAGGCTACTCGATATGAAGTTTCGTGCTTGCTGTATTTGTAGTTTTCACAAGCCATGAAATTGTCCGTCCCAAGCACTGAGCAAAAACAGACACAACTGAACTACCTTTGTGGCTGTGCTTTCGTACAAAAAACAATGTGACCAGAAGCAAGCCGTGTGTTTGTTCCAGAAAAGAAATATTTAAGATTCTGTTGAAAGACAACTTCACTTTTAATCAATCACAGTGAAGAAGCACAAAATGACGCTTTGATTAATACGCATTGCATCAGTCAGGTAAGAGGTGATGCTTCTGCTGGCCATTTCTGAAATCAGATTAACCGTAATATTGCGCAGTGCAACAACACTGGTGGTGTTATTTACATTTATTGTGATAAATTTTGCAACTCAATTTTAAATGCGTTCTGGTGCAGTTGAGGAAACCAGGCGTGTTTGTAGAATAAATATCCTCTTAACAATGGCAGTAGCCTGCCCTGTGTACTGAAGTACAGCACTGTACGCAGTTAGCATTTACATTTTCACTATGGTAACTGAGGAAACTAGGTTCTGAAATTGGTGCACGCGGTCTGTCTGCAACACCATATAAAACATTGTTTTTCATAACACGAAATAAGATTCCTGCCTGGTTTTTCAGTTTATTAATACTGAGATATTACAGATCTTTTAAACAGCACGGTTTGCTTTTAAGTAAAAAAAAAAAAAGATAATAAAAAGATAATAAACACCAGCACCACCAGGACCTCTTGCTAAGACATGCCAGTTACTCTGAAAGGAAAGGGATTGACCTCAAGATCTGAGGCAAATATTCCAGTGGGAAAACAAATAGCACGCTATTTCTGCACAGGAGAAACGGCGGAAGGAATTACCCATTTCTCCTCGTTAGTTCAAGTGACTTTGAAGACGCTGTTATATCTTTTAAAGTTACCCCAGTACCGCTGAGGCATTCCTACCGGTAGTATCCGTCACGCCCTTGGCCGCAGACTGCGTAGTGGTCTTCAGCCCTTCTAAAGATTTCTTGATCGAGGCCATGGCTGGTGAGCGACCCCGCTGCAGTTCTGCGCAGGCATCAGGCACGAATGGCCCGTAATGCTAGTTTAATACCCTCCGCCCGAGTCGGCGCAGCAAAGCCAGCGCAAGCCAAACTGATTACGCATGCAGAACTATCAAAGGTCCGAGATTACCGTGGCATTTCAGATTTTAGCCGGTCTAGTGATGCCCCGCATTGTACATGCATACAGCAGCACTTTTTAAACCCTTTCTTAGTTTTCCTGCATGACCAGACATCCTGTGGAGAATCGGTGCGGTGTTTGTCATGTTTTTGGACTGTTTGGTACGTCTGATGTGAAGAGATTAGTTCACGACTAGTCGCTGGATGGTGCTTTCTATCGAGTATGGCAGTTTTGCTTTGGTAGAGCATTAGAGAGAGAGAGAGAGAGACAGACAGACAGAGAGAGAGAGAGAGAGAGAGAGAGATAGCACACACAAAGGAAAACACACAGAAGAGGACATTAAACAACTTTTTTTCTTCCTTTATTTGTTTATTTACAGAGAATTTGTTTGTCTCACTTGACACAGATTTTGAGAATTCCTGCATTTTTATAGCACATATTGAACTGACAGTCAATATTCTTTTAAGACACATTAAGACAAACCTTTTCATAATCAATATGTATACACATATACACACATATTATATATATTCAACCATATATTGGACTATTTCTGACAAATGCTAAACTGGAATGATTTCACCACCGACTGACTGTAAAGATACAATGTAGAAAACCCTAATACGTGAAGTATCAAATAAATAACTCATATCAGTAATAAATACATTTTTAAAATCAAACCCACGAACAGGCGTTGTACACAGCTACATAAGATTATTGTTCTCATATACGATTCTTTGAGGTTGTCTTTCCCACTTCTTATTGGAAGCTACAGGTAGTAAACATCTACACCAGCACACACTGCATCCACAGGCACATTTAATACAAAGAAGCAAATGACTAAGCACAGGTCTCATCTCAATGGGAGGGAAACAAAGAGACGAGGCCAGGCTTAAGAGGTATTCATCAATAACCACAATACACACTACAGAAAAAACATGACATTTACAATATACATATATATATAGTTATGGTTATTAAAAGTCTTCTTTTTCTGTCAGGAAGAACATATCCTTGGGCATTATTTTTATTTATTTATTTTTATTTTTACTTTTTTGCACCGGGGAGATTGTGAAGGGTTAAGGGGTTTGTCCTTTCATTATTAGAATACTTATTGTGCTGCTGCTGTTGGTCCGACAAAAACGTTGCGATAGATGGGTTTATGCTTCTGGTTCATAGTCCTGGTACTCCTCCTGTTGGAAGGGAAAAAAAACAGAGTATTTGGTTAGTAAAAGGCTTTTTTGGTTCTTGTGTAATTTCACAGTTTGGCATTTGCCTGAATATGTTCCCTCATATTAATATAATTCCTTTCAGAACCAAAAAAAGTGACTTGTACTATCAAAATCATCATCCATGCGTTTCATATCTCAGTCTGTTTGTGCTTATCTTCTTTTATTTTGCTTTGATGCACTGTCTCTAAAGGGGAGACTTAAAGGTAAGAAGAATTTTGGCATAACATGAAAGTATAACTGTTCATACCAGATGTTATTATGCAAGTGTAATAGCTTACACTACACAGCAGAGGGCAGTGTGCCCCTCTGAAAGCTGGTGAGCATACCTTCACTACTAGAATTGCTGCAGTTATGAGTTTTCAAATGTATTCTATAAAAAGCCCTTGTTTTTCAACAGCCAATGGAAGGCATGTGACTATGACATCACTGTTAGCCTGTATTCACTGCACGCTCGTTTGCTACCCACAATGCACCACACCACCTGCGTAATCAGTAACAGGCAGCTCCCAAAAGAACAATGGGGGAGGGAAAGAGGGATTGAGGAAAAGAGAGAGAGGAAAGGTGGAGATAACAGTAGAGGGAGAGTGAGAGGACAGTAATGTCTGTTCCCTTCATTCACCACCGACCGTCCCATCGTTCCTTTCCAGTTTTGCAGCTGATGGCAGCAGGTCAAGGCTTGGGTGGTGATTCACCTTTTACTGTGCTGACTGTTTCAGGCAGACTGTCAAACCATTCAATTTCTGAGAGGGGAAAATACATTTTCAATGTTTTAATGTTTCATGTCAGAAGGATGTGAATATTTATGCTGCAGTTTTTATGAGTGAGTATGTTTGAAAATGCAAACATTTAAACAGCATTAACACGAATATGTGACTAATCTCATTTTTATATAGCTTTTTTTTGCACAAACAAATGTCACTTTCTGTCACCAAAGTCGCAAAATTTCACCTCAGAAATTTGGCTGGCAAGACCTGGATGGTATCCATGTCCATGACTCAGCAGGAGACAAAACACATTCCAAAAAACGTCTCTCTGAAGGTCCACTAAGCAAGTAACCCTTCCAGTTTTACTGATGCAAATGAGAAATTCCGCCAGCAGCCAGGCTGAGGGCAGGCTTCCTTGCAAATGCAAAGAGTGGCTGTTCACTGAATATCCCTGTGCCTCAGCCTAAAGGTGTTATCCTCTCAATCGACATGTTTACACACCGTGTGCTTTACATTGGATTTTTAGTGATATTCGATATGCCAATAATTATATATATACATATAGATGCCACGTAATTTAAAAATGGTCTGTCTTATTTCCCATTGCATTCTCTCCTTATGGGGCAAGGATATTTATTTTGAATGAGCAGAGACACAATAAAGTTACAGAAAACGTTATTCGCTGTACAGTGTCGTTGTGTAAGTATACAAACACAAAAATTACGCCCACTGTTCGAGTCCCAAAGCAGGAACTAGGCGATCGCGGGTTGTCTTGTTTTATTTCCCATTGCCGTCTCTGCTTCCTGAGCCGCATTATTTAAATTTTTTTCTCACGCCCCCTCCAGAAGCAGAGAAAAGCTTAGCAGCACTCAGCTAGCATCCCCCCTGAGTGAGAAACCTAGCTAGGGTAGGGGGTCGGTTAAAACCATTAGGCCCTCTGTTCAAGTCCCAAAGCATGAGCTCAGCGATCGCGGGCTGTCTTGTTTCATTTCAAATCGCATTCTCTCCTTACAGAGCTGCATTTTTAAAAAATGGTCTCACACCCCTCCAGAAGCAGAGAAAAGCTTAGTAGCACACAACTAGCATCCTCCGAGAGTGAGAAGCTTAGCTATATATTTTACCCCTCCTTGCATCACTGGTGCTTTACAAGCATTGCAAATAGCAATTGTGTTATCTGTTTCGGATACTTCGAAAAACTTCCATACAGCTGACATGTTGAAGCTTGTTGCTGGTGCTCATAATAAACATTTAGCATCATCGCGTGCGCATAGTTAACATGTCACCTTGTCGGCCAGGCACATCGGCAGAAATTTTGATATCTGCCGATGCTGATAATTAACTTCTTAAGTTTTTATCGGCCGATACCGTTGTCGTGCCGATATCATCGTACATCCCTACTTTACATTGTGATTTTTGGTCTCTATGTCTCCAGCCTTAACCTTAGAAAGTACAGGTGTAGCATGTACATAACGTGCAACAGTTTTTGGATTTATATTACTAAACAGGGAAATCAACCCTTCTGGTGCCATGTCTACAAATGATGAGCAGTTGGATCTGTTTTTATGCCAGCACACACACACACACACACTTCTATGCAGCAGCCAATCTTGAGTCCTTCAAGGGCTTTTAAACTGCCTATTGCTTTTTTCCAACACCCTCCGGAGCAGTCTTGCTCAATCCTGCAGAGGATGGATTGACACTCGGTGACACATTGACCCTCTGTTGTCATCTGCCAAAACACAAGGTTTTAAAATTCATCTCCTGGTGATGCCGGGTTTTAGCTGTGACATCAGGGGATTTTTACAGGAAGTGTTCTGCATTCTAAAAAAGAGCTGCATGTCCTCTTCTGCATACAGAATGGAGTAGTGCACTCTTCAGTGTTAAAACAGTTTAACACATCTGATTACTAGCCTTTCTGCATGCTTAGCAGAGTGCGAGGCCACTTCAATATCGCCTTCAATGTGACATGATTCACAGTATATATCATTTAAAATGAAGTAAAATTGTTGCTTGCAGGGATGACAGGGACAGGGATTATCCTACATATGACAAGAAGCAGCACTAATGCATGATAAGGAGCAACATTACTGCACAGTAAGGAGCAACATTACTGCATGATAAAGAACAGGATTACTGCATGATAAGGAGCAACATTACTGCATGATAAGGAGCAAAGTTACTGCACAGTAAGGAGCAACATTACTGCATGATAAAGAACAAGATTACTGCACAATAAGGAGCAACATTACTGCATGATAAGGAGCAACATTACTGCATGATAAGGAGCAACATGACTGCACGATAAGGAGCAACATTACTGCATGATAAGGAGCAACATTACTGCACAGTAAGGAGCAACATTACTGCATGATAAAGAACAAGATTACTGCACAATAAGGAGCAACATTACTGCATGATAAGGAGCAACATTACTGCATGATAAGGAGCAACATGACTGCACGATAAGGAGCAACATTACTGCATGATAAGGAGCAACATTACTGCACAGTAAGGAGCAACATTACTGCATGATAAAGAACAGGATTACTGTACGATAAGGAGCAACATTACTGCACAGTAAGGAGCAACATTACTGCATGATAAAGAACAAGATTACTGCACAATAAGGAGCAACATTACTGCATGATAAGGAGCAACATTACTGCATGATAAGGAGCAACATTACTGCATGATAAGGAGCAACATGACTGCACGATAAGGAGCAACATTACTGCATGATAAGGAGCAACATTACTGCACAGTAAGGAGCAACATTACTGCATGATAAAGAACAAGATTACTGCACAATAAGGAGCAACATTACTGCATGATAAGGAGCAACATTACTGCATGATAAGGAGCAACATGACTGCACGATAAGGAGCAACATTACTGCATGATAAGGAGCAACATTACTGCACAGTAAGGAGCAACATTACTGCATGATAAAGAACAGGATTACTGTACGATAAGGAGCAACATTACTGCACAGTAAGGAGCAACATTACTGCATGATAAAGAACAAGATTACTGCACAATAAGGAGCAACATTACTGCATGATAAGGAGCAACATTACTGCATGATAAGGAGCAACATTACTGCACAATAAGGAGCAACATTACTGCACGATAAGGAGCAACATTACTGCACGATAAGGAGCAACATTACTGCATGATAAAGAACAGGATTACTGCACAATAAGGAGCAACATTACTGCACGATAAGGAGCAACATTACTGTACAATAAGGAGCAACATTACTGTATGATAAGGAGCAACATTACTGCACGATAAGGAGCAACATTACTGCATGATAAAGAACAGGATTACTGCACGATAAGGAGCAACATTACTGCATGATAAGGAGCAACATTACTGCACGATAAGGAGCAACATTACTGCACGATAAGGAGCAACGCAATATGCCATGCCATGTGGAGAGCTTTGCCATACTGTTCAGCTGTGACGTGCTCTGACACACGCTGGGCAGGTCTCTGTGAGCTTTGCTCTTAACACATGGTGTCACAGCATGCTGTGTTCAATCTTGGATCAGAACCAGATGTCTCATTTCCATTGCCCACCCCTTCATTTCGTCAACCATTAGCAAGACGGAAATGGCACACTATTAACCCTTTAACTGAAGTCTCTGAATTCTGTGATCATGGGGGAGGGGTGGACTAAAATAGTCAATATTCCAAAACAATACATACAGATACACACACAAAAAATTGGGCTGGAAATTTGGAGTGTTATTTGTTGTATCTAGTGATCAGATGAGAAAAACAGATGAGCAAAACAAATTATTCTCACGGCCAAACTGCACATCAGTATAATACACAAACACTTCTGGTATGCCAGTTTAGAATATGCATTATTTTTTCTGTTCACAAATATGCTTGCCAAATAGGCAGAAAAGCCATTCACGCATGTTAGCCATTACATGCAGCATTTGGGGACTTGATAACATTAGGATGTAACACAGGCCAATTACAAGTAAACACAGAGCTTTTTTATTCTGCTGTTGGCAAACAGGCCAGCAAATAGTTGATTAACAAGACTGGCAATTTGCCGGCTATGAAAAAAGGCTCACAGAGTGTTAATCAGTAAAACAGTTTTGCATACAAAAAAAGACAGAGTCCATGACCGCTCTGGAGCATTGAATATGTAAGAATCTTAAACACAAACATCTTCTGCAAGCTGTATCATTGCTATTAACTTCTGTTTCTGCCTCCTTATTGCAAAAGATGAAGAAAAAGATGTATGCAAGCCTTTATTTCAAAAGGTCATGATAATTGCAATGTCCTACTGTCTGGCAGTGAAAAACTGGACTTCGTTCCGCTCTCCAATTAGTATAGAATTCTCTTAAAACTGTTGCAAGTTTTAACTAAAAGAAAAAGATTTTAGCAAACTACCAAGGCATCAAGCTCTCTGTCACAGGAAGCAGGCTTTATTTTTCACAAGAAGAATAGAACATGAGGGATTCTATTCATGTCTCCATGACTCCAACTTATTTCTTTAAGGGTAGCCAACCAAGGCTGCGTACAATAGAAATAGTCTAGCTTAATAAATTGCTGTGATTGACACTGAGCTCTTGAAAAAGATAGAAATGTAATTGAAAAAACATAGCCTACTAATTATATTCTTCCTTACCAATTGAATCAATTTGTGATATTTTTCAAATGAAATAAATTCAATAATTTGAATGGCTTTATAATGACTTTGCCATGAGTTGGAAATACAGTTGGCAAAACAAACTGAAAGCCTCACACACTATTTATGGAAGATGTCTGCAGCTGGCTGTCCACTGACTCTCATTGCTGCTGGTTATGGCTTATCCTGCCTTGCAGCTGATTAATTATACTCAAGGGCAGACTACATTTCCCAGGGTTCAGCACAGTATGAACAACAAGAGATGATGCTGAAGATGTCCTCTCTGCTAAAAAAAGACTTAATATTCTACATTACAGATGTAAATACATTATGTAAATTCAGTGATGGCATAATTAGTGAACTAATTATCCTAGATCTAAATTTCCTGCTGTTTTTCCCATGGGTATTTAGGAAATGTTCTCATGTGTTGCACCTGGCTTGCTGATAGTCACAGAAAACAACATAAACAGCTATTTTAATTCCATTTGTGCATTCCTTTGCAGCTATTCTCTGCCTTGTTTATAGTTGCATATATCCAGGTGCACTTCAGTGTCACTGTGCTAAAAATGCCATTTCCATTTACAGCCAGGTCCTGTGAGGTGTAGTGAGTGAAACAGCTAGCTAAATGTGAATGAATATTAACAAAAATGGTAAAAAGAGAACTCCGGGTGACCTATTATTATTGTCTAAATGATACAGGATCTTAAAATCTGTCACGTTGTACCATTTTTCAACTAGCTAGCTGCTAGTAAATGACCAAGTGTCTGCCAGTTTCATGGATTGCTAGCCATAACTAATGGCAGCCAGGTAAAATGTTGATACACACTTTATTTTGTAGATGGACCCCTTGTTCACTGGGGGCCATCCACAAACTGGCCAATGTACGTAATGTACATGGCCCACTGTGTCCCTACACTCTGTTTTAATGACCATGCTAAATTAACTTCAGGCCATACAGCTTTCAATATGCCATGATGAGGGGTGGTAAGGCTGAGCAAGCTCCCTGTTCTTCTTTATAACAGGGTGTGGAGAAAACCCCGGTCCTGGGTTGGATGGAGCTCTTACTCATGTAAGTGAACCAACTGTCACACTGAATACATGCAAGTGATTCACTCTGAATGGTGACATGCTGAGTGCCTCAAGTACGGGGTCACCTGTACTTATTTAGTGCTATTACGGACCTGTATGCTGGGATTAAGAGCTTGGATGGAACAACAACCAGCGCATTGTGCGATGAGAGTTGCCAACCCCTGGTCCGCAACCTGCAGCATAACCAGCTGTGGGCCTGGATCAGGTAACAGCACAGAAAAGGTGTGCTTTCTCTCGAGAGTGCTGTGCTCGCTCTTACCTGTGGAGCCTCCTCATACCCCTCTCCTTCAGGCTGCAGCAGGGCTTCTCCCATTGGCTCCTCAACGGGTTCCTGGCCAAGCTCCTCAGGCTGTGGGGATGACACAGACAGGCAGAAAGGTCACAATAATAATAACAACAGCAATAACTGATTATTACACTTTGAATTTCCCCAGAATATCTGAATGCCCATTTTTATGTACATGGGGTTTTCATGTCGCTTTTTATCTATTTACTGTTTTAACAGGGGGATGTTTGGGAGGTATAAAAGGCATAATTTGTCCCAGCCACCATTGGCCTTCTAAATAACTCAATGTGATTTTTATGTTGTAGTCACCATCCTTTACCCAGTGGGATTTTTTATGTTGTTTTTTATTTTGTGTTTTTTGTTTATTTATTTATTATTGTTGTTTGTCTGATGTTGTCTGGATACTGCTGGCTGTACAAAAAATTGTCCCTCAGGGATAATAAAGATATCCTAATAACAAATAGTTTTTCCCAGTTTATTGTGAGAGTAGTTTTCAGTCCATTGCCTCACCTGTTTCCAGAAAGAAAGATTCACAAATACTGTTCTTACTGGTTGCAAAGACAGTACAGTATGTTTCTGAGTATTGTAATTTTCCTTGTGTCCTAACAAGTCATTTTTAATGTAACCATCAGCAGCTGAAACAAAATCGGCCATTTCGTCCAATGAGGGCCCAGCTGTGGAATGTCAGAATGGCCAAGCCTGCGTGTGGTCACGTGACCAAAGGAGCAGCCCCAATTCCCTTCACAGTGAGCTGACCAGCTGCTTCCAGTTCCAGCCTCATGCATGGAATTAGTGCCTGCCAACACAGTATATTTCTCCCACGATAGACCTAATGATGATGTACACATAGCTAGCTAGCATAATATCAAAAAAATCTACCATCCCACATGAAAATTAAATTTATGAACATGTATTGATAAGTGAAAGAATATATTGAAAATACTATTAAAGCCCCTGCAGCGTGCTGTGTTTCCATGCCAATGTCCGCAGATGCCCATCCAGGCGTCTGCGTGCTCCGAGAGCTCTTCAGTGCTGTGAGAGCAGCACTGGTCATCGTCAGACAAATCCAACATGAAACTGATGGTGATGAATGACAAGTGCCCAGAAAGACAACTGATTTTACTGTGACAGGGTCCATAGATGCAGCAGAGAAGCTCAGGAGACACAGAGGCAGCAGGCCAGGGAACTGAGCAGCACAGTTCCTTTCGTGTGCATTTCCTAAACTCTCATTTGATGCTTTTTTATTCATAGAGATTTCGTTGGCTGGAGACAAAGGGAAGGATCCTGGAAGAGTGGAGCAGCTTCTGATGGCATTTAGATCACAGGAGGATCGCAGGAAATATGATTCGAAGTTGTCCTATGCCAGTTCATAGTTTTTTCTCCCTCAGAAATAAACACACTGATACACGTGTATTGCATTCAAGTCTCAGTGATGCAGAGGCACTGTTTAACCAATTATCGTTTTCAATAACGGCCTGGCCAAAACACTAAGGCAGCAGAAAACAGGTATATAAAAGTACCCAGCAGTCATCAACAAGCAGAAATAACTGGGATAAAAGGATGAGGCTAGGCAGGTAGCACGTACCTTCATGTCCTCTGGGAACTCATCTTTCTTCACCAGGCCAGTTGCCGCAGCTATGTTCCCAGCCCCAGACATGACAGCGCCACCTAGCTGCGAGGCTTGCTCCTTTGTTTTTTCAGCCACTGTGAAAGCAAAGAGAAATAGCTCTTAATTTCCTCACACGTGAAACCTCAGCAAATAGGCTTCTGTAATTACAAAGGAACTTGTGCAGTCACACACAGATGTGGTTTCCTAAAATCTAATTCCATCTGCCACCTGCCAACAGTTTGCTCTGTCATAGAGAGAAACCCATGACCCAGTGACTCTATTATCCTGCCAAATCTCATCTTGACTAAAGCACGTTGGACCATTCCTCCACGCTGCATCCAAGTGATGTCTATCTTGGAATATGGTTCCATAACTTTTGAGTCCATCTCTAATTTCACCAGTGACTGCACACAAACCTTGAACTTTCTGATTGTGAAAATTGAGTAAAATGCATTCCTCCAGACTGGCCCCCAGCAGCATAAGCTCCGATACACACAGGAAAGGCAAGAAGTACTTCCAGGTTGATTTATTCAGTAACCACAAACTTTTAAATATGTATAGATTACCTGGCACAGATATAAAGATGCATGATAGAATATTCTGTCTGTTTGGCAGAGCCATCTTGGCAACTGCACATTCTTCATGCTAGGTTGCATTCAATTTTTCTCTTTTTTGGCAATATGATTGTATTTCAGCATGGGTCCTGACCACAGATTGCATGATAACTGTTCTCTGAATTAAAGGCTTTGCTAGATATCTAGTCACTAAATAACCTGTGATGCAAAAAGTCTTCCATGATCCAAATGTTGTCATAACTTGTCTTTGAGCACTTTTTTTCATCTCAATACATTTTTATATGAGGTATTCAGAAGCACTGTGATTATGTCAACCTGCATTGTGGCTTTTGCTTTAAACAGACATTTTCCATAAGAGTTCTGCCTTACTTTCTTTCATTAATATCTTGTGAATCTGTTATAAACTAAAGGTTGGACTTTGAAAGAACAGACTTTCATTTAGATGTGGGCAATTGTCCATGCCTTTTCAAGGACAGTAAGGGAATAGCCTGACCTAATAAATCCTCCATGACCTTCCAAAACCATAATATTATAGACTTCACTATCACTGACGCATCGTAAAATGTTCATGCATTTTGTCCTTTCAATAGATATCTTTTTCATATCATAATTTATGTGTGGTCACCTTGTGAATTATGAATAAGTAAGGATAAGTATAAAATACTGGAGCCACATTTTTGAAAAATGGGGAAGTAGGTCACAAAGCCATCATGTATAAAGGAGATGCACATGATGGCATTCTAACAACGTTGAACTCACAAACATACCAGTTGCAACGCTGTCTTTGGTCTTGCTACCTGAAAAGAAGAGAAACGTAGGTTAATTCCTTATAAAAATAAAGAGCTGTCAATCTGAAGCACAAGCAATATCACAATGCAAAGTCATCTAGGCAGTTTCTGGATAGACACTGATAAGAATTTCTTAAATTAAGTATGGCTATGACTTAGTGAACACTATCTGAGGTGTTTTGTTGCAAATTCAATAATATGTTTCAGTTAAATTTTTTACCTCAGGGAGAGATTATCTGAATCAGATGGCACTTTCCAAACATACAAAACTTTGCAGCTTCTCTGTGGCCAAGACCGGGCATCCATATTCAAAGACAATAATAATAACGCTGAAATGCTTTCCCTTCACGATCAAACAGGTACTTCTCTTGTGTACATTTATTTCCTGTCGCATATATTCTCACTTTGTTCATCTGATGAAACCCAGCTGGGTAGCACTGCCTTTCAATGCCTGGAAAGACGGAAAAACCTTGACATCTAATCTGGTGTGTCAGAGCGTTAATCAAACCAGCGGCGTAATCTACTTATGGGCAAGATACCCAGACCTCTGTGCTCCGAGGCCGCAGGGTTATAGCTCTGTGGCCTGTGATTTACTGTAAGCTCCTCTTTCTGTTATGCAGTTGGACTAATGTGCTTCAGCAGCCCAGCTTCAGCAGCGTGATAAACAACATGTGCTAAATCATGAAGCAAGCTTAATGAAGGAAGCTTTCCCAGTCCCACTGTGCCAGGGCCCCTGGGAGGAGATGCATCTTCAGACATCAGAGCAGCAGTGCAAAGCAGCATCTCCTTTTTTCATCAATTATGTCTTTGGCTTCCTTTATGAGATGCAAACAGAGCTAAGCTCAATTCGTCCTTTTAAAAGAGACAAGAAAAAACTATGGTATGTTTGGGATGAACTGAACTGAGAATTAGGACCAGCACAGCCTGGGTAATTTTAGAAATATGATGTTCTGATCATTCATTCTCGCTGCTCTTAACACCTGAGCAGAAGTCAGTTAGGCAGTACCCCCAGGATGCAACAGATCAATTGAAGGGATAATGTCTGTGAGTTTGAATTTAGGCCAGACTAGGCCCGCAAGAGGACACTGGAGATTATGAAGACAAATTACTCTCCCATCCCTAGCACCCACTCATCGCTTTAGTGCTTCAAAATAATAAAATACCCTAATAGATTTTTTTTCCTCATTGTCTGCTGTGGAGGAGAGGCTGTTCCAAAAACGCTATGAGAGCAGAGATTAAATACTGCCCAGTGTTACGCCTATAAACATAAGGACAAGAGATAAATATGAATGTAAAAGACCAAAAACTTTACTGCATAACTTACCTTACAAACAGTGTACATAATCAATAATATATCATGAAAACAGGTAATCCCCCATCCCTGTGAGATTGACAGTGCCACTGCAACTGATATTCAAAAGGATGTCCTGTGGATTTCTGCAAGCTTTTCACTGCACAGAGGACACCCTATCCTGGCAGTAGGAGGCCAGTCATGCCTCACCACTGCAGTCACCTTGTTGACACAAGACAAAGGCCAACCTTGATGTAGCCAGAGGTGTAGGTCACAGCACTAGAACAAGAGCTACACCACTCAGAAGGCAAATTTACCTTTAAGTAGGTACACACAACCTATTGGGCCACACCCACTCTCAGCACTGCCCCCACCTACCATTAAGGTACAGCACAAACAAGCACAACTTCAGAGGGACAGAACTGCGGCAGGTCCTTACTTTTCAGGACTGAATGCGATTTCAGGCACAACTTTCATGATGTGTTTTACCTTGAAGAAACAAGGAGACAGGTTCCAGCCAAATCATATGTTCCACATAATCTCTCCACAAACATGTGGCCGTTCGGATGTAAATCATGATTCTGGCACCTCCAATAACACATAAAGGTTTTCTTAATGTGTTGGTTGGATCTACAGTGAAACTTTCCACCTTATCACAGGGTCATGCCAAAAAGGAGGAGCAGAGTGTTGACTCAGATTTGCAGAGTATTAGACCACTTGGGAATCAACTCTGAGGAGGAAAAGTCATTATCACCACCTCTCCGGCATGGCACCTAACTGGAAATGCCAAGGTGCTGGAGGCCCATATCCTCTGCCACAGACACTAACCATGGTAACAAGTCCCCAGGGAGGCATGCAGGAGCTGATACCATAACAGCTTGGTCAAACTGTCATATTCTCCATTTCTCCCCAGGCTCTGTAGGTTAAGCAGTAATTGGACACAATGGTATTCACAAGAACTATGCATCCTTCCCCAAAACAGCATATTAATGGTGTGCAGGCTGTCTTTTGAGTTATAATTAGAACTGTTTTTGACAGTCACTGTTTTCCCTTCCTTGGCTGCTGAGTGAGGCCAAGATAAACTATTAGGCCTACAATTTTGATAGACTAGGACTTGTTCATTCATAGGTGCCATGTATATAAATATCAAAGCACCTTTGAGAAAGCTTTGACTGACTTTATTGGCCATATTGTCTTACTTGCAAGCTAATTAACAAACTTGATAAAGGGTTTCCCAAGTGTCCTGCATGAAACTTTAAAGCAAACAATTCAGTTGAACAGTTTTGCATGTTTAAAAAAACTGAAAATGTGAGTACACAATACGAGTACAAGTCTACAATATCTGGCACAACATCCACAATATCTATACACCAAGTTTTAGACAATATTCCCAATGGAGACTGAGAGTCACTCATTTGCATTGCACCAAAGATGTCACTGTCTGAGCGCAAAATTACTATACCATTATAAATTATTACTTTAAAATACAGAGAGGTATTTTGTATCTCTTACAGTAAAATTTTGGTCATCTAATTGATATGGATACTTGTTACATTGTGCCTTTCTATTCAGTTTGGAGTGCAGCATAGCTTAGAGAGCTTAAATCAAAGTTGAGGTTCTCAGGAACATTGGCCTCAGGGTTGGATTCACAAAGTGGGACAAAGAGTTCAGTCTCTGAGGCAGCTGAACAAGTGCAGACTCTCAGGATATAAATATATGAAGGACAGGATAGAGAGCAGTCTGTCAGGAGGCCAAATTATTCAAGAATCGTTTCTAAAGCAAACAATCTCAATAATGCTAGCAACCTAACTGTTGGATGCATTCCATTTGTGCAAACTGCTATCTAGCTAGGTGGTTACAATATGAGTGAATCTTTTCTTCAGATATCAAAAACACACATCTATTCATTTCCGCTCCCTGGAAGATGGAATATTTATGACATACTGAGCTATGCATTTCATGTTCTATAACTTTAGCAAAACTGTTAACCATTTTATTGTTCAGTTATATAAAATAGCACTAACAATTTTTAGACAATTATCATAAATGGCTTGAGATATAAATGGGTATTGCTGTATAGAAAATATACTGGACAGTGTTATTGTGTGTGTGTGGTCGTGTGTGTGTGTGTGTGTGTGTTCTGCTCTTTAAACTCTGTTCTATACACCTTTGAAATACTTAATATTGGGATAATAAGAAACTTTGTAAGTCGAAGGATGTAGTGATCATATGTAATATGAAGTTAGCTCTTCTGAGACAGTGGAACTTGACATGCCAGATAGTGTTCATGGATACACACATCTGTGTACCTTCAGGTGAAGTTGTTAAGCAAGCACTTAGATCAGGACCTTGAGGTATGGATTATGACACATAAACAATTCTGAAGTCCTGCCAAATGAGTTAACTGAACCATTGCCAAAGGGAACAGAGGCACACCTGCCAAATAAGCTCTCTGGGTCATCCTCTACAACAGACCAGAGAGGCATTTGAGTTTATTATATCACATTAAATTAGGAAAACTAAAACATGTAATGTAATTCTGAAAATAAGCAGGCATGCATTTCAGACGTCCTCATGTTACCATGAAAACAACAATACAAAGGAAAACTGTATTCCTGTCAAAACTACAGACAAGAGTACTTATTAAACTCACATGCTCACACGTTTCTGTCAAAATGCCAGAATAAACTAGCAATCTTGATGCCACTCAGTGCCAATGTTTCACAATAGAATGCATGTGGAAACTGTTCTCCTCATGTGTCACGATACCAAATAATTCTCACTCAATTCACAGATGACATATTCAAAACGTAACAACAGTAACTGAAGCAGTGTCACAGCAGCAGTAAACAAACTGACGGGTACAGTACTAAAATAACATACAAAAAAGTATTTTCTACTATAAAAAACACTAAAAATAAGGGGCATTACAACTTCAAAGAAAAAATATATATGCACACCTGCAGATTGTTGCAACATCCTATGCCTGCATTACTGAAGCAAAATCAAAACATTTTGATCATAGCCTCTATTACTGTTTTCTCCTCTGGAAATCTAAAAAACTAGCTGATTCACTTGAGGCTGCACACACAAGGTAACACCATTTTGGAATGTCATTTAAATGAAGGTTAGTGTGAAAACGTTCTTCTTTGATGAATGTAATGGAGTCTCACAGCGTCTTGAACGTTCATACTGCCATCTACTGTGCTGGAGGGTGGATCAGAAAAAACAGATCAAACCTTACCCCCACCTAGGAATAGTACAGAATTCATGGCGCCCACTCGTATATTTCGCTGTGACCCTGTTCATACTAAAGTGAAATATATAACAATCTCTGCAAAACCTAACCAGGAGATAATTTTCTGGAGGCCCATGAACTAACTCTGCAGGAAATGCTCTTTCAGGCACCATATACACCTACTCCCGCACCCCTCACCTCTGTATTTCAAAATGTCTGCCACATGGCTACAGCCACTACACTAATGAGGGCTGGCCACCATTTTTTGTGAGTACGTTAAAATATGAGTGTTGTCCTCAGCAGTGCCTCTTTGATTGGTTGAACGGACAGTCAGTTTAAATCATCTATGTTGTCCAACCTACATCATCATGTTATTGGTTGACTGAGAGACATGTAGGCTATAACAGAAATGGGTGCTGAGGCCAGCAGATATTTAAGCTTTTCAGGACAAACTGTCCTATTCCATGCCTTTCCGATACATGCCATAGAGTAAGTCTGAACTAAAGGAGGTTATGGAGGAGGCGGTTGGTGATCCATGTGATTATGGAATACATGTTCTGATGCAGAATTGGGGGATGGGATTGCCGGATGAGCTACACAAATCAAGTGTGAGCCTTGTTTCTGCTTATGTGAACTCCAGAGAGGAAAATGAGCGAGAAGACTCTGTACTACTGTGGGGACCACTTTAGGAGTTGCCAACAGCAAAAGTACAGCAGTTTAAAAGACACTGTTGAACTACATATTGTTACTATTTTTGCAAATCAAAATTAATGATGTTTTTGCACAAATTCAGATCACGAATGACCCAGACAATGCTGAAATATGCAGACTGTGGTTTGCAGTCCTACACAAAGGAAGCTCTTGAGTTGGTATTGCCCAGGTCAGTGTTTTCAGAATATCCAGTTTGATCTCCTCATTGGATGTCTTGGAAGTAGAAAGACATGGGTACTCATTGTTCGGGGCAAAGCCAGCTATCAGAGATCTAACTGGCTTGGTCATGAATCAACTCAGTATCTGATTCTACTGCCAAGGTATCTCATAAATATTCACCTTGTTCAGTGTCAGGAGTTGGGTTAATCAATTGGAGTCCAGGGAAACAGACATTGTGAAAATACAGTGCCAATGTTTCGTACCTTGGTGAACACCATACACTCAAAGATGCAGTGAACCAGGTGTGACCAAACAAAGAAAGAAAAGAAAAGGCATAATGTCTTCTGTACTGCATATTTACTTACACTCTTATTCCTGGCCACAGTGAACAAGAGCATCTAAAAATCTTGCTCGGATACAGAGGTTAAAGAAAAATGGGTTAAGACTGCAGAAATAGAAATGCAATTTATCCTGTCAGAAAAAATGTTCCGTTACTGTGCAATGTTAATAACATCAAAAGGATAGTGATTTTTTTGTTTGGCAACTCTGCTTTTTCACTTTACAACAGTGTCTACAAAAAGTAAGTCATAGAAAATAATTATTTCTTCATATTTATATTTCAGTGTAGATGGTATAAAAAGGCCAATGGTCCATTAACACACCGGAATGTAATATCTCATCACAGAATTTAAGGGATTCATTTTACTTCTATATCGGTTTAACCAAGTGACGCATCGTAAGTTCAGGAATGGAAAGCACCAATGATCATTAAATTCAGTTGGGCAGATAAGAAACCAAGGCTTAGTTTGGCAGTTTTGCAATGGCCAAAAGAACACGGAGGCCCTGCACTTCCTAATTTTAAGCTCTATTATTGGGCATTCCAACTTAGTTCTCAGCAAGTTTGGTTAGATACGAGCTCTCTGGTATCTTGGAGAAAAATCAAGGCTTCTATGACCCACCCCCATGGTTTACAAGATTTACCATTCACTATCCATAAAATGAAGAACTTTACTTAGAAATCTGGCCCTATCACAACTCACTCCCTCACAGTGTGGAAATCAGTGGAAAATTTTTGGGAATATCAACCCCCCTTCATGCCTCTTCACCCATTTGGAACAATCCATTTTGACTATCTGGTAGTCAACCTTTCACCTGCTCAGCTTGGTCTTCTAGGGGTGTTTTTACTCTTCAGGGTTTGTTTTGCACAACAGGCTTGCGCAGCTTCCAGGACATAAAGGGAGCCTTCTCTCTCCCGAGCACGACCCACTTCTTGTACTTACAGTTTCACTCAGCTATTCGTGGTAGTAAATTTGGCCTGGATACAGGTTGAGTCACTCACCCATTAGTGGACTGGTTCTTAGTAAACAAAGGATTGGTATCACATTTATATAATCACTTTGTTAGACCCAGGTTGGGACCACTGACGTTCTCTGCAATCTGGGACAGAGAGCTAGGTGTGTATAAGGAAGCTCCTGATTGGAGGAGAGTTTGGGCTTACTCTTTTTCATCATCAAAGAATTTGGTGCATCAACTTATTCGTTTTAAACTTACACACAGGGCTTATCTTACACCCGAAGAAGGTTTCTCATGGGGTTAATTGCAGATCCCTTTTGCAAGAGCAATTGGAACAACACTTCCATGTTTTGGGAATGCCCAAATGTAATGACATTCTGGGAGGAGGTGGCTAACACAATATCAGGGATCTTGCAAACCAAAATTCTCCCCTCCCCTGCTGTGTTCCTACTGAATGATGTCAGTTTAGGCTTGTCTGTCCCACATTGCAAATTCTTGTTAGGGGCCCTCACAGCTGAAAAAAAAATCCATCTTACAATCCTGGTTATCACCAGAACGTCCATTGTATAGGTCAAGGTTATCCAATCTGAATTCAGTTATTATTATGGAGAGATCTACCACCAAGTTACACAGGGCCAAACCCAGAACTATTGAGCACTGGAATATGATTTTAGAATTTATAAGAGATCTGTGAGGTAGTCAGGAGTGTGATGAAAACAATACAATCGGTATATCAATATGAGCTAATGTAAGTGTGTGCATTATTTGTAAATATTATAGACTAAAGACTATTATGTAATATAGACTATTACAGACAAAGGAATGGAAAGCACACAAGATTCCACGCCAAAATGAACAGGTGGAATTAAAGGCAATACTCCTTTGCCCTCGATATTGTGGAACAGCGACATTATTTTATTAACTACAGCAAAAGTTACACAGATCATGGGTTTACTGCATCAAAACGAACAATTACCATTTCCCTCCTTCCATGCGAATTAAAATTAAATAGGCTACGACTCGTTTCAGCAAAGCGTATCCCGTGCATTTGGGAAAAGATGTTGAGGGGAGGGGACACAGAGTACTATCAACAAACCAATGATATCAACGGGCCCCCTACGTTCAGTGGGTCTTGGTAATACATCGGTCGGTAAGGACATTTTTCATGCAAACGTCTATGATTAGTATGGAAATTAAATTAGAAGCCTTTCTTACCAACAAACATGACCCCCTCCTTGGTCTTCTCTGCCGCTACAGCCACCCCCTCCTTCGTCTTTTCCGCGGCTGCAGCCATCCCCTCTTTTGCCTTCGACAATCCCTTCATTAAAACATCCATCTTGGCTCCTGCAGAAAGGACATCGAATGAATGAACGCGACGGCACATTGACTTTGAATAAAACATTTATCCTACTTGGTATTGAAGCAGGAGGAAATATGTGTCCCGTAAAATATCTGATATTTAAAAAATGAATGCAATTTTTTTAAAACGCGATGTGTCCGACTGCCACGTAGGCTAGCTATCTAGGTGTCTTGCCTCCTGACCAACTCATAAAATTTCTCTTCATCGCCATTTAATATTAAACTTTACTCACGCTCAAAGCAACTGGAGCCAAACACTGTTCTTGTGAAGCCTACAGGTGAATCACAAACTAGATGTGAAGAAAAAAAAATCAACGATACTCAGGGGCAGGTATCTTATAAACTGGTTAATTGTAACCCGTGTGCGCTCCTTATTACTACGAGCAAGTAGTCACGAACTAAGGATGCGCTGCAGCCCAGCCGTAAGGATAATACAATTGTATTCGAATGTAGAAATCGCATTTACGTATGCTTGCAGGCCCACCTCTGATAATTATTAATATGAATTATTCTGTGGTGGTATTCAAGGGTATGGACGGGCAGCGACATCGTGGGTAAATTTAAACCTACCATTAACCACCAAGTCAAGGTATATTTTCAAGCACATGGCTTCCATTTTAAAAATGACAACTGCCCACACACCGTGTTAATTTGTTTTAACAGCTCAATTAACAAAATATTTTTTTTTTAAATCCAAAGGAATTAATATAACACAATTCTCATGGCACTCCCTAGGGAAAAATAATAAATGCATCAAAGCTGCATCCATTTTTTAAAAAAAATTCCAAATAATACCCGCAGCACTACACATTTTTATTGCTCCATATAGAGACAGGTTATAGGGTACTATTTCACAACCTATAATATGACCTGTGTAGGTAAAACCACAGTTAGGATTTCGTATCTTAATGACTGCAAAAAGACGTACCTTTCAAGAAACGGTGAGGTTGCTATGCCTTATCTTCAATCAACTGGATTCCTGTCGATTTAATCAGGCTACGATATCGCTGTATAGAGTAAAATCAGAATACGTTCATTTAGCGGGCCTTCCTCCTCACGTTGTTAACCAATAGCTGGCGACTGTTCGCGGTTGAGCTAAATCACACACCTCTTAACATTGCCCTACCGAAGATGTCAGTTCGTGCGGAGTGGCACCGTCTGGTTGTGCCTGGTTAATATTGCAATGAGCTACCCCCCTTCAGCGCGAGTAACCTATACCTTGCAACAATGCGGATTTCATCCGTACAGATCCTGCAATCAGATATCGACGCTAGGGTCCATGTCATCGCCACCCTTCTTACGTAAGGGCGGGGGACGATGACGGATGCGCCGAATGGCGTGCCAGGATTTTAATTTAACAGAAAATGGAGAATTCCCCTGCTCGGTATTTTCTCATGTAACGTTAGGGTATCCGTTCGGTGTAGTCTGCTGCAATATGCGCTACCAGTGCATGTGTTCTTCATCACCATGATCATCACTAATTTCCACACAAGCAGCATATATTTTTAATAAGCATTAATTATTCGTAGCTGGTCGAATTGACGTAATACGTTTCTTGATATAACATGACTTGTTATATGTATTTAATTACGTACTCTAATTATAATAGCGTATACTGCATATCCTTTCATATTTCATTAAAATGGAGACAAATAAGAGTAGCCTCGTTTCAGAAAGACGTGAACTGATTGGTTATCTCTGGAAACGGTTTCAAAAGCACACCTAGAAATGGAATCATCCTCACACGTTTGTCTCAATGCGGTCACTGTGTTACAATGTGCGTGAGTGTAATATTTTAAAGGCTAACCATGGCTTAAGTGGCTTCCAATACCATGAAAGCATGTACAGAAATAAATGATGATCTATGGTTCAAAAGTAGAGCTGGGAAGATGGGTATAGTGAAGAGATGAAGGACTAGAAATGTTCCCTTTGCATACAGCAATGTCAGGGCAGTTTTAAGTAGCAATCACTCTGAGCTGATAACAAATGTCTGAAAATGCCATAGCTTATGAACTGAAATGTTGTGGGCAAACCATGAGGCACTTACGCACAATGTTGTACTGGCTATTTTAATACACATGCTTTGATTGATCTCCCCTCCACAAGAGCTGGATCACTGGTACTTAAACCTAGGGCCTTCTGCTTTTAAAGCAAATGACAACCACTTCATCATGGAGCTATGCACTGGCCTCTTAAATGATACTGAGTTTTTATGTGTATGTCTAATTCTCAAATTTATATATAATATTATTTCCCCGGGCATTTTTTATAAATTGGTACCATGCAAGTGGATGAGCTGGTACTTTTTCAAATGATCTCTTAACATCTTGTAAATGATTGGATGATCACTCAACTTGTAAAATTAGATAACTCATGTTTGAAAACAGCTCTTATGCAGAGATTTACTCCTTAATAAATCAATAAATCTGTAGAACTTGGTCAGTATAGTGACTAATAGTGAGGTAGTTTGAAACGTAGAACCTTGATAGCTGAAAATATTGACAGCCGTTATGCATGTGCAGCAACTCTCACATTTTCATCTTAAGCAAACAGTCATTTAAAAAAATGTTTCCTCTTTGTACATGGAGTTTGGAGGGAAATTCTAATGCCCTCCTTCATCCACTGGTTGACATGCAAACGTTTCATAGAGCACTGACCATTCTTTTCTCCATTTCTCCCAACACAACCGATGGAGACTAGTTTTTGTGAGTAAAGCATGTGCTGGATTTTTCTCTTCGTTCCGCAGTACAAAATCCCACACTGAATGCATGGAGATGCTTCCAGGTCCACAATTACTCTTCACTCTCTGTTGTATGGCTGGAAATTGGTGGTAATTTTCTGGAAATTGGCAGTGGCAGCTTAAAGTTGTGCACCCTCTGATAGCGCTTACTCCCATTGTGACAGTGTTTCCCACAATGGCACTCCATTTCAAGGATGGCGCTATTGATTCCGTATCTGTGCAGCTAATTGCCTAACATTATTGAATGTGCTCCTTGTAAGTCAGTCTGCATAAAAGCCTCTGCCAAATAAATTAAAGTACATTTAATTTAAATGCATGCTACTAGGTGTGTGGAGATGTATGGTCTGTGTTGCCATTTCCCTAAGCAGAAGCCTCTCCCAGGTCTTAGGTCCTATGGTCGAAATACACATTGTGTTCAACAGAGTGGAGTTTCTCCTTCCTCCTTCATTGTCTGCTGATGGTGGAATGAACTTCCACACCCCACCTAATCTGCTGAGTCCCTCACTATTTTCAAGATACATCTGAAGACACAGCTCTTCCATACTCACCTCAACACCTGAAACACTACGACCAAAAGCATTTTCTTATGTCTTAGTCTTTATTTTCTTTAATAAAAATTCAAATCCATTGTTTCATGGACTTGAATCTCTACTAGCTAGCATGTACTTTGTCTGGCCAACTATTGAAATTTGGTCATGCAGTGCTTCTAATATCATTGACTTCTTTATGGCTGTTTGCTTGTGTTGTACTCTGCCTGACTTGTAAGTGGCTTTGGATAAAAGCATCTGCCAAATGAATAAATGTACATGCAGATGTAGAGGTGTTTCCTGCTTCCCACTCACCTTGAAATCATTTGGGAACACCATAGTATGAAGATGTAAAAGGAGTAGTAGAAGTCTAAAGTGTGTACAGGACTGCTGGTTCAAGGACAAGATGCCTGATTTGCTTCCATCCAGAGTTTAAACATGTATGGCAAACGAGTGCAGTATAAATGCCACAGCAACTCACACACCTGGGATGTAATGTCCACTTGTTGTTAGGAAACCTGCTGCACAGCCACATAACCTCCACCTGCATGAAAATAAAAGAGACTCTCACTGACAGTACAGCTCCACTGCAGCAGCACCTGTCCCATTCAGTCCTCTATCACCACACATCCCAGCGGAGAGATTGACACTAATGTGGTATAGTAGTTTCTTCTAACACACGAAAGAAACATGTCTGCAATAAAACGGGATTATATTATGTGACGTGGGCTTTCGCAAATGCTTTCTATTAAGTCGGTGGAATATATTTGCTATTATTACAAAATGAAGGCCTACATAAAAATGAAACGATATGCAATGTAAAAATAAAGAGCATACAGTCTGAATTTAACATACTGAAATATTTGAATGGAAATGGTACACTACTAATGTTGCAATGTTATCACTGGCAGCCTTAGCTATACTGGAACCCCACGCACGAAGGAAATTGTGCGGCCTTTGCCGCACCAAAGCAAAGACCGACTGTGTTCATCAATACGTTTATTACAAAGTAATGGTTTTCCTCTCCTTTTCCATGTTTTTATTTTGAACAATGACATCAGTGTTGCGCCTACGCAAAAGGTTCTTCTTCTATCGCTATGAGTTTTGTCCAGCATCACTTTGGACAGTCACGTTACCATCAGATGCCGACAACTTAAACAGCTCTTTTAAGAGAACAACACAATCAATATTTTGCAACGAGGAACTGTTGCTTCGCGTAAAAAGTCATAATAAATAATCCAGAAATTGCATTGGTTAGTCCAAAACCGGAAGCTTGTATTGAGCCAATCATTTTTCCCGTGTGAGACTCCAGGAAGTGAATGGACGGAAAGCATTGTGACATGGAAATCAGCGAGTTCAGTCGTTAGCACTATGGGATGGTAAGCTTGATTCGCTGTGGTGTTTTTGCTAATATGTTTTACTTGGCACTACACCGAAATTATATTTAATATTGTGTCTAAATTGCATCGTTTTCCTGGCTTTGTAGTTAGCTAGCTGTCTGTAATTAAACTAGCGTTGCTAGCTTGCTAACTGTATTAGCACTGTAGCTAGCTATGGATTATTACTGTTCATTTAATGGAATGCAGTCTTCACAGCTAAACAGGAATAAATGTGCATTCAGTAGAGTCCTGTCTTTATTTCCCAGCTGGTAATGGAAGGATCTCCCTGTCAAACCTTGAAGGAACTGGAGCAATACATTGTGAAAGATGTAAGAGATTTTCTCTAAAATGTAACTTGTACAGTTGTACAGTCAGTTTTTGTAATTATCGTATTCAGTAACTTGTTTTTAGAAGTTTTGCGTCCTTCTGGGTGGCCATAAAACAGATAATTTTTGTCAGCTATATTGTTAACTAGCTATCTTGTCTCACCCCCTTATTGCAGTATAAATTGCTGTGTAGGAAATCTGACTTTTTGTTTCTTTGCTATATTCAGGATATTCAGTTGCTGTCAGTTTAATTGAAAGAAAGGTTGACTTTTACAGAGTGTGGAAATAATTTTGGATCATTCCAGTTTGGGTCTTTTTTGTTTTATTTTATGTCGTTATATGTTACAGAAGTGATATTTTCTGCTGAGCTCACCTGACATCTGCATCCCACAGTGAATATAACTGTCCTACACTCCAGAACTATTGCCACGATATACATGAACTCCATTTTCTTACTGAAATTTATAATCTTGTCTTTTTGACCTGTGATTTTCTTTTTCTTTCTTTTTGTTCACGAAGGCTCCACCTACTGTTTACTATATTCCGGATTACATAACTGAGGCAGAAGAGTCTTATCTTTTACAGCAGGTAAGGTTATTGATGATGATGAATAAGGATAATTATGCAAGGAAATTGTTAACATCTTTAAGGTGGAGCTTTTTAAACTGCAGTGGCATTACAATCAAGTTTAAATATTTTGTATATCAGTGTTCACTATGTTGAAATACTCATTTTTATCCAAAACCTGATGCAGTAATCATTATTATCAGAAGGTTATTGCATGAAAATGAAAAAATGCCATTTTAAAACTTTAATCATTTTTAGCCATTATATGTGAAAATATATTCATCTGTCATACTTTCTGAAGAGGAATCATCCAGCCTCTAGTCTTTGGTTTCTTGATATACCCATCTTACCTGTTTGTGTTGAAGGTGTACAAAGCCCCGAAACCCAAATGGACCCAACTTTCAGGGAGACGTCTCCAGAACTGGGGTACTGTTCCATGTCCAGCTGTGTTCTCTTCATTTCACAGTAGATTAGTACCACTCCAGTGTGTCATAACCATGCCTATGATCTGGTTACGACACACTGGAGTTAGGTCTGAATTTTGATTTTCAGAAAAGCAAAGCCAGAAAGATTGCAAAGCATTAGAAAAGGAGGATTTATTGATCTAATGCTGTGCTGCTCAGGTATAGCATGGGTTTCATTAACATAGAGGACAGCTGGAGAGTGTTGCTGTAGGCTGTGGTTGCACATACTGTGTGCAAGTCAAGCACTCTGTATGTGTGTGTATGTGTGGGGGGTGTTGGGTAGTTGGAAAGAGATTGCTAGTTTGATTGGCCAATTGGAGTGAGTATATTTGGTGGTTATTTCAATCACACAGAAGGTTATGTTTTTTAAAATGATTATATTAGTGTGTGGAGGTAGGATGGGGGGCTGAGATAAACCAGTCTTGTTTTTTGATGTAGGCGGGTTGCCCCATCCAAAAGGCATGCTGGTGGAGAAGCTTCCTGATTGGCTGCTGCACTATGCTAAGAAAATATCCAACCTAGGTGTATTCGCTGGGAAGACTGCCAATCATGTCTTGGTGAATGAATACAATCCTGGGGAGGGGATAATGGTAAAGCATTTTCTTTCTCTGAAAAGATATCATAATGCAATGAAGTATGCATACACATATTTACACAGTATAGCAGACTCTCTTATGTAGGACACATTGGACACAAAACACAAAAGTTATCTGTAAATGAACTGAAACAGTGTCAATGTGTAACACGATTCATAATCAGACTTGTTACCCACAAGTTCCACGGAGTAGGGGATGACATAAACCGAGCCAAATATAAAGGTGTTATAAGGGTTATCAATGCCTGTGGCATTAAGAGTGTTAGTACTTGCACAGGAAAGTGTGAAACATCACTGTAACATTTGTGTTACCTCTATGTTGAGTAAAGGCTAGGTACAAGCTGTAAATACAGCCCATGCAGTTGCATTCATTTCCAACACAACAGACAGCTACACCCACATCCTTTCAGCTGTGGTAGGTGCAAGACAAATACAGATCCAAAACAATGAACAGAGTCAGCATGCCTAGTCTAATGCCACCCAAATGGTTTTAATCGTGTTTGCACTAAAGTCAAAAACAGCATTTCAACCTCTATGGATCTTTTTCAGGACAATAAACAAAGGCATCATGAAATATACATGGACATATTGCTCTTTTACAGTATGTAATTTGTTATATCTGTTCTGTTATATTTTGTTACTGTCTATCATTGAATTGCTTAACCATGTTAGCCAATAATATTACGCTACATTGATCATGCTATGTGACCATAAGTTTAATGTTCATGTTAGTATTGTTATTATTTAACTAGTTAGAATGGTGAAATTCTGGTCATTTGCAGAGTTCTGTACTTGTGCCTGTACTTAAACTTAAACACACACTGATGAACTGAATTGCATAAACTGCATTTATAAGGACATGATGTCTGTGTTCTTTGTCCTGATAAAGACCCATTGAGGCAGAATGAAGAATGAAGAGTTTTACTGTATTTGTGAGTCTGTTTCTTTTTTACCTTTGATCCTAGCCTCATGAGGATGGGCCTCTTTACTTCCCCACAGTAACCACCATCAGCCTTGGGTCTCACACTCTCCTGGACTTCTACCATCCAGTCAGCACTGTGCAGGTACACATCACTAGGGGTTACCAGAGGGCCAGTGCCGTCATCAGATTAGTTTTTCCCCAACAAACTAAGGAATGATTTGAATATGCTGTCTTGCAAAATTGTAGAAGACTTGTCACTTGTTGAGGCAAACAAGAAAATAATAAACTAATCTGATGATTTATTAGATAATTAATATGATTATATTAAAAGTTCTTTTGGCCCATAGCCAAAACGGAAGATGTCATGACATGGGCGACCGTTGGCAGAAATTGGCTGGCTAAGTCACATAACTCAGCTAGTCACAGCACTGCATTAAACAGCTGTTGCTTGCTGTTAATGACACAGATGGCTCATGGTCACGTTGTAGCACCTTAGTTAAAAACCCCATAGCTAGCTAACTAGCCATGTAAGTCTTATTGGTGGCTTTCACATCATGATAGCATAAGGACACTGGCGTTAACATTTATGTTATGATGTGCTAACAAGCTCCAAAGATCTAGCTAGCTACTATATATGGAGTGTAAGAATACTTCTTTACATACTTTTACATATTTAACTGGCTACCTAACCATATTGTTTTGAATCAAGAGCTTCTTAGAACATTGCTGTCTAGGAGTAATTAAATTATTAGATAGCAAGAAACTGCAACAAGGTTTGTGAAATGGAAACTATTATTGTATACATTGATTATATGAAAAAAATATATGATGAATTCTAAAAAAATGGTGTTAATAGTGAAAATACTCATAAAATCCCCAAACCCTAAATTTCATTTGCTCAAACAGCCCTAAAAACAGGCAGGCATGAAATTTCTTGAAGCTTTACATCTAGTTGTAACTTAAATCTTAACATGAAGCAGAGAATTCCTCCCTTTGAGAAATGCCTGAGAATAGAATTAAAAAGAATAAATATTCTAAAACATTCCATGGATTAAAGTGGACGTAGACCTCAAAATTTCACTGAGGTGACAAACCAGTGGGGAAATAGCTGGGTCTGCTGCCACTTGTAAACCTGTGCCAATCTGCTACATAATGAGGCTTTTCATTCATGAGAAAATAAGACATTTAATGGTGAAAACAGGCCATTCAGCAAGCAGGCTCATCATTCTGCCTGTACTCGAGGGAAATTGCAGTTAATTTTTGTTGCGGTGCACATTGCACAGCAATTGAACTGTCGCACACTTAACTGCAGAATTTATTTAATGTTTCAAACATTTATAATTTAATTGGTTGATAAAACTGTCCAATATTGTGCATTGTCCCTTCTGGAACTGGCTCAGGCATACCTTCTACAAGGTTAAGTGGTTATTGGAAATGGATGAATAATATTTAATTACATTACAATGTTTTAATAAAGGTCATTTTCGTTACACGGTTATGCTCAGTAGCACTGAGGCTGATTGTGTATCTATTAATTAAATAGCCAACTGAAAAAAAAGATTCATTTACAGGTTCAAGTAAGTGGAAACAGTGGACGCATCTGGTGTCTAATGTGGCGTTTAAATTTATTCCTTTGGCAGACGTTCTTATGCAAAGTGACTTGCAAAGCAAGGAACATCAGTGCATATAATAAGGCATTTTCTGTGGTACTACAGTGCTGTTAATGCATCTGACAGTAGCTGCTGTGAGAAGGCTTAATATACATTGCCAAGTGTTTCCAGATTTGCTGTGGAAATCTGCCTACTTGTTTTATTCAGCCCATTTTAGTCTGAGCCTAAGAGTAACCTGCCCAACACAAATATGCATGTTTTACAGTACTTATTTTTCACTATGGAAGAGGTCACACTGTTTTGGTGTTGCCTTCTAATAATTTGGTCATACTCAATTGTAACAGGTTTTCCTTAATAAACCATGGTCTAATCATAAAAGTGAAATTTTAACCTTTAACTCCCATCCCCACCCTTACCCATTGGCGTGGCTGACTGACAGGACCATACTCAGTTAGGTACATCATAGAATATGGAAGGCCAAACATTGAAAGCATTACCCTTTCTATGTGGAGATCCTGTACAAAAAAATAATAGAGAATGTATTTTAAGGACAGTGTATTGAAAATATGTAAATTATTTTGCTATAGTGAAATATTTTTCTGTTTTGCATTATTATATATTGTGTATTAAATATATTTAAATATATTCTGGGATGAATAATATATTTAATATGGTACAGTATGTTTCATTTTTGTATGGCATGCCATGGTACCTGATGTCAGTGGGGGCAGACACACTGAGATGGCCAGTACTTTCAAATCACATTTCTGCCTCCCCCCATATTTTAGCTGACGCCTCTGAAGATGTGCATTATCTTACATAGCTTACAGAGCATCCATCTAATATGGTTGGGTATTTGCTGAAGCAACATAGTTGTAAGAGTATAACAGCGGTGCCCCACTGTGGGAATTGAACCAGCAAACTTTGGGTTAAGAGCCTTGATCTTCACCACTATGCCATCCTGCTTCCCCCACACCTATATGCATCTCTTTGTGTCCCCAGGAAAGCGTCCCTCAGACGGAGCAGAGTCGATACCTGCTGTCCTTGCTGGTGCAGCCCCGTAGCCTGCTGGTCCTCCAGGACGACATGTACACCCACTTCCTCCACGGCATCCAGGAGGTCGCCCAGGACACCCTCACTGACAGGGTGGCCAACTTGTGCGCCACTGGTGCCTCCCCCGGGGACTGCCTGCCTCGAGGCACCAGGGTTTCCCTCACAATACGGCATGTCCCCAAAGTTGTTAGAGCGACCTTGCTCCTGGGCAAGAGGTGAAGAATAAGACTGAGAACATGACTTGAAGGAATGGACTTGTGGGTCAGTCAAGAACCCAGACTAGAGTAAGTTATAGCCAGAGTTGCAGAAGACTTGATGTTTGATCCACGCAGTGAACGTATGTATTTGTCTTCTACACCAGTGCATGCTGGGAAATTTGCCTTCATCATTATGCTTTCAGCAGGCCAGGGAGCAACATGTTTTGGAGACAGATTACTTTCTGCTGAGACAATGGTGGCACTGCTCATAGATGAATCTAAATGAAATAAAGGTGGCAATTTGGAGTGTTTATCTATGTATATGCCGTCTCCCTCCTGAATGTTGAAGAATGCTCTGCTATGGAAACATCCTAAAATACTAACTACCCTGAAATGTAAAAATAAAAAAAAAGTTGTAGTGAAAATGATTTTGTACTCAAATTAAAATTGCAGTCCTCAGATTTGGTGGGACAAATATTTATATACTTATTATAGATTTAATGAAATGAACAATTGTCCAGCTGAGTTTTGACTGCTCTGAATCGATGTGCGGTTGAGTTTAGCTCCGTGGCTAGCTAAGTCTTATAAAATTTTGTTTTAAAATTTCTAGCAGATGGAGAACTAAGCCTTTCCATCAGTAACAACCACAATGCGTATGACTCATTTCTGTCCCTAGCTAGATGCAAACATTTAGCTTCATTGAAACACAAAATATGCTTTTTCAGTTTTCGTCCTTAATATAACCTTAATCTTAAATTTCCTGTGCATTGCGTCATTACAGTCCTGCAGCACCTCTCGCCATTAGTCTGTCTTGACTGGACATCCTAAAAGTAACATACCCAGCAAATAGCAATGTCTGTCCATTGTAGCCAATTGTGACACAAAGCTTTATGGGTAATATAACAGGCACAGGCACAGATGCCAGTTTATATGTTTAGTAAACCCACAATATGCCATGGGTGGAATTTGGTATAGCCTATCAGGTTCAGTGGCCATTTAGTCCTTTTGAATGTTCTGATGCTGCTTGCATCCACTGATTGCGTATTTGACTGAAGGCCATGCCAGCCCTTGGACGCAGCTGAAAGTTTTACCCCCATTCAGTCTGGCTGCATTCGCTGGACTTGCTCCCTTTCTGTCATGCCTGACTGATGATCCTGTGTCTGTGCACAACATCTGTGGCACCTCAGCTAAGACTGTCTTTTATGGTAACGTTCCATTAATGTCTGAATCACTGAGCTATTAGACAGTTGTGACACCCTGTCCATATTTCATAGCAACCTCCCATTCATTCTTTGATGCCACAACGATCCATTTGACATTTACAAGCAAGCTATTTTCTAGCTAGCCCTTCAAATCAATTTGTTCTCCTATTTCCAATCATGCAAATGTAACAGTTTATCTTATTTCATACTGTTGGTCTTTTCAAATGCTAATGCTGCAACAATTATGTTTGCTTACATTAATGCATGTAACATGCTACACTTATTTTCTGTTGGTGCAGTAATGGTATGGTTATATCACATCTGCACATTTCTCCATTATTGATTTCATCAGCTATTTTTATTAGCTTTTTTAAATTGTATTCATTCATTTTTCTATATTTTACATTTTTTTCAGCAGGTAACATGAGGATCCACAGGGCCAAGTTACATTAAATAGTGGAAACTGTCGATAGCAATGCTTTGAAATAGTTATTCTTTAGTCTGTATGGGGGGATGTGGCCTAATTCCTCTGCTGTAATTTGGCATAATTTTGATGTCAATACTCTGAGTGGCTATTTGGCCTTTTTACAGCTGCATATTGAGTTCGTGACGTTTGAGTAACTTGTTTTGTCCATGCAACGCGTTTGTGAAGATAGTAAAGATTGAGGAAATCCCTCTAGTGGAAAGATGGAGAATTGCAGCTTATTTACAAAATGCGTGCTTATAAGAGGTACTCATGTAGAAACAAAGGAAATAAAAACGTAACACAAAACATTTGAAAGCCTCGAAGTCAATTTACAAGACAAATCAGATGATAAAAGTTGTTAAATGAAAATAAATAATTTAGGAAATGTAAATGACAATGGGTAGGAAATTTAAGTAAACATTAAATCATTTTTAAATTAAGACATGCATTGCATTTTCTTTGGCACAAATTCTGATAAATTACAAATTGTGCGTTACGCATTTACAATACAACGATATGCTAATGGTACTTGGCGTAGGGCCAAAAGCGTATTCTCGTAAAAGTTCGTAGTATAGATGCTCTGCAGCGCTACCGTTCCCGTGGATAAGAAGAAAAAAACACGGGAGTCTGTGCAACCTTATGTGCTACGAATGTACGAAGTTTCTGGATTATTGTCCACTGCGTTAATAAAAAAACAAGTTTCCACGTTGATCAGGTAAATTAACCACCGTGTCCTTACGCATGTAAAGATATAATGCGAGCTAGTTGCGTTGATATGCACGTAAGCAATGTTGGTTTTCGTAAAGAATGTGCGGGGAAGCCATAAGCACAGCTAGCTAACTATGTAGCTAGCGAAGGTTGCTCACTAGATTGATAACAACGGCAATAAAAATATGCCGTGCTACTGGATGACATGCTCAAATCTTACAGGTCGAGCGAAATACGACCTGATGTATTTTAAAAAATCGCGATTTCTTAATGATATGTTTACTTGCAGAATGCAGATACAGTTCAATTCAGCGATAGACTATAACTGGTAACGTTCCTTTGTTAGCTAGATAGCTAATTCAGCTGTAGCTGTGGTATGAGTGGCAAGCTAGGCTGCCTCGGACGAACTGAGATGGCGCTCGCCTGACTACAAACATAAAGCTAGCTAGCTGTCAGCAGCTGTTTACAAAGAACCAGGAAGTCTACTGTGTCGTTATACGATGAATACTGTACACTGTATAGTGGGTCTTTCTGCATGTGCACAGAGGCGACGATGTCAGATAAAGTTGTAATTTCATCAATGGTTACACCAAAAACAGATATGACCATGGTGACGCGTGCAACATTTATTTAGTGTGAATGTGGTTTTTGCGACATAGCCCGAATTAAATGTTGGGGGTCAGGGGGAGAGGGCACTGACAGCGACACGTTGCGTTGCCAGTTCCGTATAAATCAGTTGCATCTGAAGACATGAGTGCAATTTGTGTGTATGATTTCCGATCTTAGATAACCTGTAGGATAAAATTTAGCTATAGATTAAGTGAAAATTCAACTGCATAGGCATAAACGTGAGTTTGGGTTGAATGAATTTACCAGCCGTTATTTCCTGTCATGTAGGCCTTATGTATGTAATATCAGTCGGTGTTTAAAACTAAAATACCGTCACAAACCAAAAACCAAATAAAATTATTGTCGTTGTTGTCATCATCATCATCATGATCTTTTAGGACTTTTATTTTATCTATACTTTAAAAGGATATCCCAGCGTTAAAACACACTAAGTAGGCTGTTTTTGTTTGCTGGTGAGTAAAATGGTAAAATGGTTCAGATTGTCAGAACAGACAATGGTTCAACATTTAAGCCGGATCTTGAGCCAACACCAGTTCGCTGATTGACGTTAAATCAACATCAGGAAAAGACGATTTGAAATCAAATGAGAGTCGCATCAGCTGTGTCTCTTCCATGGTTGTGTTTGATGCTGATTCAATTTTCGTCTTTGTTGATCTGATGTTGAACCAATTTTCATGTGAAAGGGAATGGCACAATTAACTCAACAGATTCAGCGTTGATTTAACTTATCTTTTTTAGTCTCTGACATATCAAGAGAACTGGAGAACATAATTTTACTCTGCTGCTCAGTCACAACTATCCACAATTGTTCTTCAGAATCCGAATGTCTTTTAAATAGCAGGGGGAGGACAATGGCTAGCTATCGTAAATCTCTGCAACTGACCAAATGCTGGCAGTGATGTAGTGAGAGCGGACTCAATGATGAATGGATAGGTGTTCTTTTAGTTTTCCTTTGCTTTAGAATGAAAGACAGAGAACGAAGGCAGAATGTTCAGTAATTTAGCTACACTAATTTTAGCTCTCCGTCTCTCTAATTAACGTCTGCTGTGCTAGATGTTGATTCAATTGTTGTTTCAATGCTGGAAAAAAATACCATATCAGTTGATTCACTCTTTGTTTCAGCCAGCCCTCCCGTCCAGTCAATTCAAAAACAATGTTGATTTATTGTTTTGTTTTCATCCGTGTCTGACTGGTGAAGGGGAGCTGTGACACATAACACCGCAGATGCAAACAAGGCAGTTAATAAGCAATGCAGGCAGACTAAAACTTACAAAATGCACAGTCCGTTCGACTAAAGGGCCACAACAGAGCTATCCGTAAGCGTATACCTCAAGTTTATAATTGCAAAGCTGAATATAAAAGGTGAAGTGAGGGTGAAATACAGGTACTCTTTTTGTCCACTTTCCTGTCAAAGTAAACTGGCAATTTGAGGTGAGAGGAAGTTTTTTGAAAGATTGCATTATCCTTTAGAGAGTGCGTGTGATGGGAAAAAAAAAAATTCGCAAACAGGCATGATATTACATGAAAGAATTTGGGAAACATTGGGTAGGGTTGCTTCAGAGTAGTGCTTGTACAGTTTTTGTTATGCAATTAATAATCTACATATTTGAATTGTATATATTGGTTAGTTGTAGAGAAAAATACCCATACACTGAGTCTTTTAAAATTTATATTTAACTGTAACTTTAGAAAAGCTAATATTTTAGTTAGGTAGACTGACCTTTGTGTGATCTGAAATACGTAGGAGACACAGTTTTAGCATTCCTCCACATGTGTTTTCTAAAACTCTCCTGAAGGACCACTTGTCATGCATGTTTTAGAGTTCTCCCTGCTCCAACACAGCTGATTCAAATGATCAACTCGCTATGAACTCCTGAAGTTGCTTAATAACAAACTGATGATTTAAGTCAGCTGTGTTGGAGCAGGGAGAGATCTAAAACATGCAGGACAGGGGTCCTCCAGGAGAGGTTTGGGAAACGCTGCTCTACAGGGACAATCTTGCTAGTCCAGGGACCTGTGGTAACTTGGGCACAGAACTTCTCTACTTCCAAGATATTTTTAAGCTGAATAGGCCTAATTGAAATTTTCAAATTGGTACAGCAATGGAAAAGTGTAGCCTGTGGAAAACATTTGCCACAGGAACTCCTTTATTCTCATGGGTTACATTGTAGTAATGCAAGGTCAGATTAGAAAAGAGAGATTTCTTAGCATATTTTATAACATAGCTCAGTATGAAGTGAGTGGCCTTTGTTTGTCTTCTGCAGGCAGGTCAGCAGGGAGGCGGGAGAGGTCCCTAGAGGACAGCGCGAGATGGCTGATTTCATCTGCAGCCAAGATGGTGTTATGCGCTTCAAAAAGAGAAAGGCACGGTTCACATTCAGCGAGGTCCACATCCTGCTGGATGAAGTGAGGAAGAACCGCCACATCGTCGTTGGCAAGTGCCTCCGTGTCCCTGCAACACCCCCACCCAGCCCAATCCACACCAGTTACACCCAACTCAATGCTGCACATGGGATTTTATGTGATATTCTACAAACATTCCATTCCACAAACATTTTTGTAATAACCCTGATAAAATTATCAAAAGTGACATTGTAGAGCCATGGGCTCAACACACTTAAGTTAAGGTCACCTCATGAAACACTTTAAGGTGAAGAGAAAGTAACAAACCACTAACTTTTACTAAACTTTTACTACTGGAAAGTGTGCTCTGGTTTCAGCAGAGCTGCAGTGTCAGATATAAGAATTTACCCATAAATATAAATGGTATATTATAATATAAATAAATGTAGGCTTGGGGGTGTAATATTAGGGTATACACATTTAAGCTGTGACACACAGTGTAATGTATAGGTAAATGATCAGATAATATGGGTTAACTGACATGTTGTGTTTTTATTCTTACAGAACAGGAAATAATCTCAATTTTCTCCAGGCCATTATTTCTTGGTGCATGGCTCTGTTGTGTTAATAACTTTTGCTAGTGCTAAACACCACACAAACATTCCATCTCAGATCTTCCTCCCTCCCTGGTCCCATGCAGTCTCTGAGTGTGTGCGTATGTGTTTCCTGTAGGCAAGTTCAACCGCGGCGTCCCCACAGAGGTGAAGAAGCGCACCTGGGCCGAGATCACAGCTCGCGTGAATGAGATCGGCGAGTGCCAGCGCGAGATCATCGAAGTTATCAAGAAGTGGTCCGACCTCAAGTGCGACACCAAGCGCAAGGTGGCCGCCATGCGTTCCGGGACCGTCCCCTACAGGGGCATGAACTCGCGCCTCTCCCGTGACCTCTCGCCCGTGGAGAACATTGTGCACCAGATCCTGGAGTTGGACGGCAAGCGCGGCCGTCTGCCCACACCCAGCAGCGGCCTCTACCCCGGTGCAGGGCTTGGGGACGAGGATGAAGGGGACGAGGAAGAGGAGGAGGAGGATGTCATGCTGGGGATGCCCTCTTCCTCCTTCCACAGCTTGTCCAATGGTGGGCTGGACACCCCAGCCATGCCTCTTCCCTCCTCGGCACTGGGAATGCCCGTCCCCCTTTCTCTGCCACTGCCCCCTGTCTCCCTACCGCACAAAGACGACCACACAGGGGCGTCCCCGGTCTACTGCGTCGGATCGCGTGAGTCCGCCTCATATGCTGGGTCCTACTGAACAAAATCTCAGTGAATTAAAATGCTTACGATCATTTGACTATTGGTTGCCTAAAATTTCACAGCTGCCTGAGTCCTGTCCGTGGCAGTGTTTTCTTGTTTTTAATTACTGTGTTTCCCCACAGTTATTTGAGAACCCATTTTGTCCAAAGTGTTCTTATTCGCAATGTGTCTCTGTAGATTCCACTCCTTATGGACATCATTATTTGATTTGAAGTCCACACCTTTATGTTATGGGCTTAACATTTTTGCCAGCTGTTTAATCCATCATTACTGTAATGACACCACATTACAAGCCTATAGAGGTCTAAATTGTGATGTAGGTTTGTGAATTGTTTTTTTCCTTTCTCCTTTTATTTAATGATAGGAGAGACGTCGCACACTCCTTTTGAGATGCAGTATGAAATACCGAGTGCTGAAGGTAAAAACCACCACAGATCAGGAGTAATGGAACCATATGCAATCTGGCTGTCAAGTCATAACAGCAAGCATGTTTCTGCACACACATCAAATGCACATAATATCATGCCTATTTGCTAAACGGATCAGGTCTGAAGCACCATAGCAATTTTTTGTCATCACCAAGACATGTGAGTGAGGCAGTTGCCACCTGTGGTCCAATGCTCAGAGTGATGTCATAGTCATTTTGGCAAGATTTGAATTTTATCTGGCAGGCAGATCAGCAGATCAAGAGAAGTGGCTGTAACCATAGCTTTGTGTATTCTCTTTGTGTATAAAGGAGTAGTACCCTCATCCCTGTAGCTACCAAAACTTATCTTGGTGCATAATGAAATGCAAGAAGGGGAACACAAACATTTCGACCTGTGTGGTCTTGTCTTTCAGTCTTCACTGGGGCCTGACCTCCCGATGTCTCTTTCCCAGACCAGGACCAACAGCTGGTCGACTCGGACGAGGAGAACCATGAGGAACCTCTGCCCCCTGTCCTTCCGCCCCCAAACCCTGCAGAGGAGGTGCCTCTGGTGACCGGACTGAGGCGCTCCACTACTGCTGCCACCAGTGCCAACCTGGCCCCGCCTCCCCTTCCGTCATCCTCCGGGTCGCACTCGCAGCCCCCGCCGGTCCCCGGCTCCAGCGAGAAGCTGGTCCAGAGCGCGGCGCTCAGCGTGCAGGAACAGCACACCACCAACGTGCTGCTGGAGACGGTGTCGCGCTCCCTCGAGCTGCTGGCCGAGTCCGTGCAGCAGCTGACCGAGACGCAGCAGGAGTTCGTGCGCGACTCCCTCCAGCTGCAGCGCGAGACCGTGGCCATCCTGCGAGACTTTGCCAGCGGCGCCCTGGCGCTCATGCACGAGAAGCTCAACGGCCGGCCAGGGCTGTAGAGGCCAGGGGAACCGTTACCCTCTGCCCCCGCCCAGTCTACAGGGCATTCCACCCAGACGAGCACCCGGCCCTGCGAGCGTACGCCAAAATGGGAGTGAGCAGATGTGATGGGACCAGGGGGTGTGTGGGGCTCGGGGTTGAGCTTGCTGTGGCAGGCCAGGGCTCCTCCTGATCATCAGCCGTGTTACTTGAATGGAATGAAAACCCAGCTCTCTGAACAGAGGCAGGGACGCAGCACTCAATGTGTTCGATTACCAGTCGGCTGTTCTGGCACGTCAGCGTGTCAGCAACAGGCAGCATGTGGTAGCTGTGCAATCTTACGCTATCGATTTTACACCGATGGATTTTGTTTGGCTCATGGGGATTCGATATGTTTGCTATTTTGCCACTGACCAACACAATGGAAAAACGAACACAGCAGTCAGCGGCAGCGGGCATTGCGTCTCAGGCCTAAGGGTGGCCATTTTCACATTAGGATGGTTCTTAGGGTTTTTTTTTTTTTATCCCACCTTCCGGATTGCTATAGTGTGAAGCAGCTTGATATTCAAGTTTGTGCCCCCCCCCCTTTCCGTTTGGGGCAGCAGCCTCATGCAGGAAATTACCTCAATCCACCTTTGTTACCCTCAGGGCCAAATAAAGGTTACAGGTAACAAACGTGTGACATTATGTATGATGCTGGGAATTTGACTTTTGACGCTCTGGGCTTGGGAAGAACACTAGACAGCAAGCCTACTGCAACAAAGAGGTGGTTTTGTTAGGGTCAGAACTGGACAGGACGGTCTGAAGTCTGCCAAGGGACTGGTCACCATGGAGTCATTTCGTGTTTTTAATTCTCAATGGTTCAATTGGTTCATTCCGCATGATATGTAGAAGACGTTTTTCAGAACGTGACTGACCAGTCACCTTGTCTAAATGTGTGATCCAGTCCTATATCAAAGCTATAAAGAAACAAAATGGTATGAATTTCTGTTATGAGTGTTTTTATATCCATGAATGTGAGAAAAATGCTTCCAGAGGTGTTTGTAGCAGGTTCTTGTTTTTACAGAGTCTGGATGACATTTCTCAACTGGATCAGGTCATAGGTTGCCAACAGTAATAACAAGTAAATTGATTCACATACATGTACATGTATTAAATGTTAATTTTCTAAAAATAAAGTGAAATTTAAAAATAACCCTGGCAGAGATTATGCGGATGACTGAGAAGTGAGAAGTGGTGATGAACCAATGCATTTTCATTGATTATTTTTTCAGAAATACTTTTGTTAGACTTTACTTTCAAATTATTTTGTCTCCTGACACTGTGTAGGTGATCTTGGTACTAAACACTGATCACCACAGTTCCCTTTGGTTGTCACTTCATGCAAAAGCCATGTTTTCCAAGAATGAAGACCTGAAGAATTTAAGGACCATGGGAACCATGTAAGTGTAGCTTAATGTAGCTACGGCTACATACATTTGAGACAACATAAATGATTCTTTCCATTCAGTATTTGTATATGTAACACAGAAAACTGCACAAAAATCATAAAATGATAATGGGGAACTGGAAACATTGTGTGGAAACACTGGAAACTCCAGAATCTTTATTCTCATATCCAGTCCTGACACTTTTTGGATATAACAACAAAACTTAGTATGCCTACATACCTGGGAACCATACAGAGTAAACTGTGTTTTGATGAACTGGTTTTATAAAAACAGTAACTGAAAACTTACATTTTTCACAAAAAAAAGTTGTTTCAGTAATTTCCTTACTGAAAATAAAAATGTAAAAAAAAATCAAAATGGTTCTAGTCTTGCTGGTCTCTAATTGAAAACAAGCATGCAGAAAACAGTTCTTATGAACATTCAAGTGATAAGTCTCAGGTCTCACTTGTCCATTCATGGTCAGGCACTGAATCTGTCCACCAGTTGCTTAGAGTTCCAGGGCCCGGCATTGTTGGCCAGGAACTGCTCGTTAGCCAAGGCTTTGGCAGCCTGGTAGGAGTGGGCCAACATCTGCAAAAAGAAAGCGCCTCAATCAGGGCCCACTTCCTAAGAAAGACCTGAATGTCAAGCATTTTGAAGCCTAGTGTTTCCGTGAATTTTAGGTCAAACTCAATGTGCAGCACCCACACGTTCCACTAGTTAAAAAGGTGCCTCTCTGACAGAAGAAAAACATCCATTTTCAAAACAGGAAAACTGGCAACACAACTGATTAATTGCCTCTCTATCTCTGGTTCACCTGTTGTGCTGAATAGCATAGCCCTGTCACCTTGTGCACTCTGATGAACTGCCTGTGCTGTTTTTAATATGAAGGCCTACATGCCATTTTCTGCAGATTTCTTAAAATGATACTAATCACCAGCGTATTAATCATGCAGATGAATCAACCTTCAATTATTTCCCACTCTCGGAGACACTTCCTATCTTAAATAAAACACACTGAGGTGCCGAGTGCAAAAACCAAGGGTAGTGAAGGCAAGGCAAGTCATACCATAACACTGTTGTAGTGCTCCCCAGAGACTTTAATTTGAAATGCTGGGAGCTTTATTTTTTCTCAATAGACGGTGTCTTTACAAGCTAGATGGAGGTACAGTACTGAGACACGCACACACCTTGGCCTCGTGGTAGGTGGCCAGGCCCAGCAGGTCTTGACGTTTCCTCAGCTTGGCGATTTGGCAGAAGATGCTGAAGAAAGCCCTCTTACAGAGCCTGCTGGAGAAGCCAGGGCCACTGACAAAGGGAGACCTGCAAGGAGGGATCGGGATGTTACCCTGCCACAACCTAGCGCACTTCCACTGCTTTTAACTTCCTGGTGAGACAACAGGGACACTGCTTGCTCTAGGGCACCGCTTCGTTTGTCCATGATGTAATAGCACATTATGCATTTCACAGGACCAAGCAATGAGAATTTTAATTATGGCAGTAATCCAGTTTGTTATGATTATTTTTTTCCCCTCACACTCACTCCAGGGGCCAAACATAAACGGATTAAGTGAGACCCTGGGGCCACAAACTGGCCACCCACAGATTGAATGATTCGACACTACAAGTTTAGTGTGGCTAATCTGCTGGATGAAAACATAAGGAACTGAGACAAATGCCAGTGCTTGAGTGTTCTAACGGAGACCCCGAATAGGACACAAACTCACTAGTGCCCTGCTTTCAAGCCTACACACCAACCCACACCTTCAACACACTGCATGCGCCAGGCTTACTCCTTAACGCTGTGACCTTTGGTGCTAGCAGGCCTACCTCTCAATAGCATGGCCGTTGGTGCTGTCCACCACCTCCACGCTGGGATCCCCCAGGCTCCAGTTTAGGCTGAGGTCCTTGCAGTGGGCGGAGCAGACCAGTGGCCCCACGTTCTGTCCACCGTAGAAGAACATCTTGTGGATGCCGAATGGGTGGGGCAGCTGGCCCTCCCAGCCCTCCCCCAGACGCTTATTGATGGTGTCAGACACCTTCTCCAAATAATGGCTGGAATCTCCTTGAGGTTGGAGCAGCAAGACTGGGTTTTTGACTAATACATTTTTCCGTACATTAAGTGAACATACTGACTGTATGTTTCAAATGAAGGCTTAGGCACAACCACCTAATTATATTTAGAGAGGAGTTATAGTGTTACAAGTACTCCATCCACTGCCACCAAATGCATTACCAAGAATAATTAGTGGGCAGTAAAGGCTTTCATATTTACAGAAATAACCAGTGCTTCTCAGTACCTTGTGGTCTAAATCCAGATCAAACCTCCTAAAATGTCTGAAAAAATACAAATGGATATGCACAGTGTGACAATATCTCATAATTATCATATTCCAATACCCCTAGAAATCTTTAACTGGTAGACGTGACCTTTTTTCTCTTTTTATGAAGGCCCTTGCTCTTTTTTGCTTTCATTTGCTCCTTTTTTGGCTACAAACTGTTCAGCAGCCAAGCAACACCACCTGTCCCTTACCCAGCACCACGCTGGTGATGTAGAGTGGCTGAATGAAATGGCTCAGCAGCGCCCCCTGCAGGCCAGTCACAGCCCAGCGGCTCAGCTTGTCACTGTCTGACATGGAGCATATGCGGGCCGCCCAGGTGCTGGGCTGCAGGAAGGCAGCAGGGATGAGGGAGCCCTTGGCATGGCATTGCAGCTTCAGGGAGGTGTAGCTGCTGCCAGACGACTTCCTGTAGAGGAGAAAGAGCTCAGACCCCTTTCACATTGTATTTTCATGCCTTACATCTACTCAGAGGACGTTATTGCCTTATCCAGAATTACTTGGAGCCTACAACTGTTTAAACCTGTTCCATTACAACACTCAAAATGTTTCTAACATTATGTAACAGAAAAGCCATGCACATATTAGCATAATAGCAGCCTAATGGGAATGAAATGAAGATCTTTACCTTCGTTTATTTAATTTCTCGGGGCATTTGCTACAGACACAGTTCCACATGCTACCTCAAGCCTTTCACCGTGGGTTACTTACATAAGAACACATTGTGCTGCCCCCTTAGGGGTCTGGTTGGTGTAGAGGTGCAGGTAGATTTTGGGCTTGAGCTGAAGCAGGTTGCTGTCAGAGGTGCTTTCATAAATAGACCTCTCTTTGCAGGCAGGGTCATCACTGAAGAACAGGAGCAGCTGCTTGAATAAGAACCTAAGGCACAACAGCAGGAATTGGACCAATCACACATACCCGTTTAAGGCAAGCTTTAACTGAAATAGACTGTTCTTTTCTTTCAGTCTCAAGGTTATAAACTGTGGTGCATAGGTAAACACTTTCAGAGACTAAACATCAAGGACATAATCATTTTATGTGTTGTGGCACATTTATACAAATGAATTGTCACAAACATCTGAAGAAAATGCCTTTTCTGGACAGAATCACAAAACCAAACAACCAAGAGGGAAATAGTAAAAACAGGAACATTATTCCCTGACCCCTGGAAAATATGCCCAAGAGATGGATAAATGACAATACATGTAGGCTAGAAAACAGAATATCCAAACAAATAATAACAATAAATAGTGATCGAAGATATGACGGACACTCTGCACCCCGTGTTTTTGAATAAAGATGAGGCTAAATTCAAACATTTCTCCGTCAGCATACGGCCTTCATCAGTGAAATGGCAATTTTTACACCTTACCTGACAATACATTATGCTATGTATGCTATCCAGAGCAACATACAAAGTTTTCAGTTTTTACATGTTATCCACTCATATACCTGGACATTTACTACAATTCAATTTGACCATGTTGCCCGAGGACCTAACAGCCCTGGCCTACCTGGGACTCACACCCAGCTCCTCAGACAGGACACAACGTGCGAGACGGAAGCAGGAGGGGCACGCACCTGCGCAGTGCCCGTCGGGCAGTCACCATGGCGTGGCAGTCATGCACCACGTGCCCGCTGAAACACACCCAGCCGCTGCAGCTGGCACTGCCCGTTCCCAGGGCAACCACTTCATACTGCTCACAAGTCTGTCCTCCTGTGTCAACCACATCTGAGAACACACAGGCACACAAACACAGAAGCACGCACACACACACACACACACACACACACACACACACAGATAAGTGCACAGAAACACATACGCTCATGCTCACACACGCAAATGGACACGTGCACAAACAAGTACATGCAGGAAAACACATTCATACACAAACGAACACGCAGGTGCACACGTGTACGTACACACACATACACACACACACACGCAAAAATGCACACACATACACAGACACACACACACAGTACTTCAGATAAGGATCAGCCTCACCTCTCTCCAGCAGGAAGGCAGCCAGGCTGCTCTTGCAGCTGTGGAACTCTGGGCACTCCTGCAGCAAGCGGTCGAAACGCTCACTGCAGATGGCGGCCACCCGGTGCTTGTGCCAGTTCGTATACCCGACTGATGAGCAAGGAAGGAGAGCCAGTGAGCAGCAAGAAGTCTTGGTGAGAACAACACCGAAGACCCCACAGAACTTGAGATTCAATGGAATACTGTACATCTTAAACAGAACAGCCTGGGCCAGAGAAATTCTACAGCTCAAACCCAGAACAAAAAAGCCACATGAGAAAGAGCACCACCCTATTAAGAACCACTTTGGAAAGAATTTGGAAACCTTACTGGTGACAACACACTACTCGTTTCACTTATGCCAATTCTAAGCAATTTGTCAATTAAGTATCATACAAATGCTCCACTGCAAATAACTCGCAAATTGCACCTCCGGTCTTTTCGCTTCTCTTCGGGCTTCCCTCCAGGGTTTCTGGTTGTCCCCTGCTGGGACATTCCCCGTCAGACACGGTGTCCATGCCTTTGAGGGAGTAACTGTCATCCTCCTCGGAGTCTTCTTCCACTCCCCCCTGAGAACTGTTCCCGCTGTTCTGTAGCAGAGTGCGTGGCATCCTGCCAACATGCTCAAGTTCTGAAGCTGCTGTGGAATCACCGAATGCGTGTACTTCAAAGCCCGACCTGTCACCTGGAAAGTTTCGGGAGGGGTGACCTCTGTCCGTACCCATGTTAGCTTCTCGCTCAGAGGGGAATCGCATCATCAGACAAGCGGCCATGCGCGGCAGCCGTTTGCCCTCCGAAGTCCTGTCTCGCTCCCCCATCACGCTACGACAGGAACAAGGGAATGATGCAAGCGAGGAGTGTGAGAGCATCTCACACCTCAATACCATCGATATTTATTAGATAAAAAGAACAATTGTTAGAGGTGATTTGTGCCAAAATGAAAAGGCAAATGCAAGAGTCAGAGTAAAGGTAATTGGACGTAATTTTGTGATGTACTCTTCGCAGACCATTCTAAGTATCACTGCAAATGAACTTGCCCATTTTAAAAAATTAGCTCATGTGGATACACCTCCCTTGGATTGATCTACCGGTATGAAATTTATCAAGAGCTGTGAATACAGCTGACCTTCAATTTAAATAATTCAAAAATACAATGAAACACAGGGACACGCCCAACGAGAAAGTACAACAGCTTGTTGGGAAACGATTAATGCAATGAAATGGATGTTAAAACGGGGAAGGAGTGTGACAGCCCCTGTGGCTCGATCTTTTTTATGTTATTTATTTAACCAGGAAAAAACCCGTTGAGATATAAAGTCTCTTTGGCAAGGGTGACCTGGCCAAGAGGACAGCATCACATTACATTACAATTAAGACATTACAGCATTAAAATTTTCAGCAACACATCATCAATTAACCAATCCAGACTACAGGAAACATTTACACTCCTCCTGCACAGCACTTTGAAGCAAATATTTAAGCTCACCGAGGGGCACTAATTCGTCTCAGTACTTTGTAGACTATTCCATGCCTCTGGTGCACAAAAAGAAAAAGCAGTCTTGCCTATGTCTGTAACAGCCCTGGGGACTCGAAGTAGTAACCACCTAGCAGAACTTGTTACATAACTGTTAGTGGTGAAAGAGAGAAGACTACAGAGGTAAAGGGGTAGTTTACCCAACAGGCCTTTACGAATACATACCAGTGTAGCTCTCTGTGCAAGGACAGCGATGTCCTGCCCACTAATTCGTATAAGATGCAATGATAGGTGAGTGACTTGCGCATTTGTAACAAAGTGCAGGGATGCATGATAGACTGGATCCAGCCTCTGCAGCACAGAGGAGTCTGCGTGCATATATATATCTCCATAATCAATTATATAAAGAAATGTGGATTGAACAAGCTTCTTCTGAGCCTCAAATGTAAAACAAGCCTCATTACGAAAATAAAAACCAAGTTTGAGTTTCCGCACGAGATTGTCAATATGGGTTTTGTACCCTGGGGTAGACCTCTAGATATCTTGAAAAAACAGTTTACAGCCCCTTCACAGGGACCAATATTATGGAGTCTAGCTGAATCAAATGCCTTTGATAGCTCAACAAATAATGCAGCACGATGCTGTTTTTTACCAAGTGCATTTATGATGTCGTTTGTCAACTGCCATGGCTGCAGTGATAGCGCTGTGCCTGATCCAAAGCCAGACTGAACCCCACTCAGAATGTTGTTTTTTAGTAAGTAATTCTTAAACTGAGCGTTCACTAGCGCTAATAAACCAGTTCGTTCCAATCACAGGTCCACGTGCACGAAATGGTACGCAGCCATGTTAATGTTTTTAAATGACTACAGCTAGCTGGATAAGTGGAGTTCATAGCAACTGTTACGCAGGTCCTACTGCTCAAAATCGTAGCATTGCATTTTTACATACCAAACCCGACAGCAAATTTAGCTAGCAGTGCATTTCACGCGTTCTGATTTAGCTAAATTGTTAGTTAATTCCAACCTGGTTTACTTCAAAGTAGTCTAGTTACCGTTTAAGATAGTTATCCCGTGTTATAAAGCGGACCTCGCTAACTAGCTCGGCAAGGCGCCTAAACGTCTGTTTAATTCGCTCGCTGGCGATGGTGTCAGCTATCCGTTTTTAAACTTGCAATCATCTGTGGGTGACTGAATTTTTTTTAGCAAACCTTTAAAAGTACATAGACGCATAAACATTTAAATACTAGTTTTGCTATGTTCAGGTTAGACAATGTAGGGGCTTACCTAATTGCTTTCAATGGCCTGTGACGGCTAGCGAGCTAGTAATCATGACGTCAAATAACCTGACTGGCATTGCGAGTTTTTTTTTTTTTTTTTGGACTTTGCGGCCTGTGAGAATGGAAAATTTAAGAGCGAGCCGTCAAGTGTCGAGAACCTATGGAAGAAATGTTTTGCCATTTTTCTTTGCCAAGAAAACTAGCTCTAATATAATTGCATCAAAATCACTTGGTCACAACAGAGAATGAATGTTACATGTAAACAAAGGAAAATTTTGTTTTCAACCCAAGTTTTCAGTATGTTGTAGAAACACCCAACATAACTGAGAGAATATTTAATCAAATGAAGGTTGAGTTTCACAAAGGGTATGTGTAGCTCACCAAAGGGTTTACCTTGACTCACTTATAAGAACTTTTCCTTACATACAATTTCTAGTGCTTGGTGCTTTTTTATAAGGCTCACAGGAAGGGGTTGATGTGTGTCTTTGTCAGGCTCCTTCCTTTGATAGGGATGTACTGTTACCAAGAGATAAAAAGAAATATAATGAGTCTTTTGTGATGGTTTCAGCCTTCTATGCACCCTCTAAGAATTTTATAGCCCTTAAAAAACAGACACCTTTTTGGCTATGAAAAAATCAAGTAAGCACTTAATAACCTTCCAATGTTAGCCTATAGAGGATGCAAGGACATAAACTCATTATGCAAGTCAATGATTTAGTTCACCTTCAGACAGGAGAGTAAATTACAGTGAAAGATGATGACACTTGCTGTTCTGCCTATGGTATTTTTCAGTTAGTTTCAGTCAGTACATGTTTTGCCTGTAACCCAAAGGTTACTGGTTCAGTTCCCACTGGTGCATGGCTGTTGTACCTGGGGGCAAAGTACTTAAACCACAATGGCCTCACTAAGTAGAAAAGGTAACATTGTATTGTACAACCAATCAAACTGCTGGTTGCTCGTCTAGTGGAAGTTGGTGGGGGAAAAAAATGGATGTATAGTTATACTCAAAAGTTCACTCTGAACTCCAATCAATGTAGTTAATTATATAACTGCACAACTGGAATTCAAACTGTGTCTTTTTGACTAATTTATGTACAAAACTGGGAAATTGTATAATAATAATAATTTACTCCAGAAATGCACTGGTGTTGGATTAAAACCGCTCACCTTATCTGCTTTGTAGAATGACAGAAAACTTGACCAAAGAGTCATGCAAGAATAGTTCTAATTTAAATCATTATACACAAAAGGGATATCTGAGGCAGTGTATGTTTATATACTGTCTTTATTATTTAGAAAAGTCGTGATTACAAACGCAGTTGAGCAATGTTTCATTCTCCCCTATTTATTCCTGGGCTGACAGGCAACAAGAAGCCAGTACAAGGAGAAACATGTTCCTGAAATGCGAAAAAAAAGAAAAAATACCATAAATTCATAAAAGAACACAAAATAGTCATCAAATTTAAGCTACCGCATCTCAGCAGTCAAACTACAGTCCACAGTTTAGGTCAAAATGATCAAAATTGTCTCATGACCATAACAGTTTGTACCAGCAAGTGTGATTCCCATGGTGATGCGGTAGAGTATGACATCTGTGCTCCCTCCTTTGATGTGGACAGGTAGGCCGTTGTCCGCCTGAGACCATAACAAAAATAGCTGAGAATATATCCAGAACACTGACCCCTCTGTGTTTGATTAATTTAGACAATAGGATTGGAGTCAGTCGATCAATTATCCTAATAGATCAATCGATTGGTTATCGTCCCTGTTTTAATCAGAGTGCCAGCAGTGTAAAGGACTGTAAGGTAGGTGGGGAGGGATGGAGAGACACTGAATGTTTATAGCCAGCTCAGCAGACAGATCAGTAGTACAGAAAACTTCCCTCTCTGACTAGAAGGGGCCACCTTTTTGGTTTGGCCATGAAAGAAATAGTCATGGTTCAGCTTGGGTGGTTGGGTGTGGTTCCATTTGGTTGGGTAGAGAACCATGACTCCATCACAGTGGCTAAATTTCACCATTTTTGGCTGTGGTGATCCAACCTGAAATAGTGCGACCCTGTCCTCACTGAAGGTTAAGTATACTATACTACTGATCTGTCTGCAGGGTTAGCTGGGTTTGCTGAAGAGCAGAAGCCTCCTCACCTGGAAGAACTTCTGGTACTCTGGAACCTTGTTCTTCATCTGCCTGGGTGTCACGCTGAAGGAGCGGACAGCCAGCCGCTGAAGATTCTAGAAAGTCGTGAAACACATTTAAAATAACAAAATAAACAACAATTCTGCCCGCCCCTCCCGTCACTAGGTCAGTCATCAGGGACCTCATCATCCCAACCCTCCTTGGGCTGTTTCTCCTGGACACCTACTTTCTGAGCTACATTATCCAACCCATAGCTCCAGGTGGGCCACAGGGAATGGATTCTCCTCAGAGAGCCTGGCTTCACTCAAGCGTTCTCCAAAACAAAATTAAAGAAACTGGGGGTCCCCCAGACCCTTGGCTGTCTCTGAGGTGGCCTTTGAGGTTTCTCCATCTCAGAGGGAAAATTCAGCCAATGCCATACTATCAAATCATGCTGTTGTATTTGTATATCATGCAACTGTGCTGTAAACTGCTCTGCAAAATCTGAAGTCTGCTACATGAAATAACTGACATGTTAGGTACTGATATCCTCTTAGGGTATCAATGCAGACTGATCAAATAATAATAAAAAAGGTATTGTGAAAAAATGAGAGAAAATTTGTGCACAAAATTTATAATAATTGTGTTTTTATTTATCCAGCAAAAAAATTTCTAGAAATCTATTACATAAAACCGGTTTTACACTCTGTTTTTCTGCACTTCCATGAATTTTCTGTCATCATTTTCTACCAGTGCTTGGAAACCACCATATAAACATTCCTTAGTTTCTTGGTGCAATGAACAAGTTACTAGTGGTAGAAGTATGACTACATTATGTAACTGACAAAATCAAAGTTACCAAAGAGGCCCAAGTTGAAGACAAGTTTGATGTCCGAGACAAAGCTTAACCAGAGGCACACTTGTAGCCTGATTGATCATAATTATTTTCATGAATGAATGTATTTGTAGTTACAAGAGAGAAATCATTTCACTTCAAATTTTTTGCCATAATGGTTTTTAATTAAAAGTCAATCTCCTCTGAGAAACTGCTTGGCAAAACATTATTTTGAGTGCCTCTCCATTGTGTGGTCAGGAATACATTCAGAGTAAGCTTGCCACAGTCCAGCAACTGTAGAAAATGTAGTTTATCAGCAGTGCCCTCATTTCAACCTGTAGCTGTCACCATACTGCCCTAGTCACTACTCCACGTACTCAACTTTACAGTACTTTAAGTTAGAAGCAATGCTATATTTGTTTAATACACATATTTTATACCAGTAACATAAATCTGAATTCTACATATGTTATCAGAAAAACATAGAAACTGTGAAATTTTACAGGCAGCATTACATTGAGTTGGTTCATCTTTAATAGCACACTACCACTTTAAGTTCATCTGGTTTCATATTCTCACGTCCCAAGGTCAAACTGAGTGTTTCAGCTAGTAAGGCTAGACTGGCAAGTTTTTCAGCTAATAGGACCCACTAAAGTTGCAGTATAAACCAATAAGATCACTTGGTATGAAGGGGGCGGAACACTCTCTATGTTACTGTCTGTCTGTGCTTTAACTGAACAGGCTAAATGTGGAAACAAGATGGGATATGCTGTATCTGTTCATGTAGCCAGTCCATTAGCCAAGTCAGTATAGCTTGGTAATATGATTTAGAAATAAACTCCCTTTGCTCTACTCTGAGTCTTCTGCTGTTTAGTGTAAACTTTTGTATTTGTGTTAGCTTGTATGTTAATCTTGCTTATGTGGTTGGTAATCTACCAAACAAGAAGTCTGTGTGTTTGATATATACATCTGGTGTCAAACAAGGACAACACAGCCACCTGCACTCACCCTGCAGAGAGCAGGATAAATGAAAGTTTAACCGCTTTTCAGGAACACAGAATTCAACTGTCTACTTTCAAAACATCAGCAATTTAGAATGATCAGAGCCTCTGATTCTCAGACAACATAAACAGGATTTGCCATTCTGCACAAACATTCACTGTAACTTTCCTAACAATAAATATAATGTATATCAAACACAGTGAAAAAAATGCATCAAAGCTATCTTATCTGAGGAACAAAACAACACTTTCACATGCAACTACCAGTAAGTTTAACCAAAGTGCAAAGGTTGAGATTAAAATAATATATTTATTCCCTGGATTTAAAGCAACAGCCTGACCTCTCTCTCTGTCCGGTTAAACACCTCACACTTGACACCTGACTGTAAGCTGTAAAAAAGAGACAAAAATAAGAAAAAAAATTATATTTTTTACCATTAAGTGTCTCATGCTTGGAGCTAGTCAGAGCTGATCCTGTGAGAGCCTCTCCAATGGTGGCCCCGTGCAAGGGCACATATCAAATATTGCAGCACTTCTGAATGAGAGCCAAAGTATGGTCACCAGGAGAGAACAAACTAAGTTCTGGAGCCAGAGGCGCAACTGTGCACTTTTGGAAACAAGGAAACACAGCCTGTGAAGCATTCCTCCGGGCATAGTGCCATAACAAGGTGAAGTTCAACATTAAACTAAATAATACCTCTCAGCTTCACTACCTTTGTTTAAAACATGAATAAACACTGAGAAAGATTTAAGATGTTATAAACTGAACCCTGAGGAAAAGTATGTCTTTTCATATTAATAACCTGAGTGTTATAGTTTGCTAATCTGCTCGCTTTAATATTGTGTTTACTTTCATTGCTGAATAAAATACAATAAAAAAAATCAACATTACTTATGTGTTTACAGTGGTGTGCACTTTTTTCTTTTGATAGCTATAAATTGAAAGGTGAATTATCCCTTTTTAACACAAGTAAGGAAGTTAGAATTGAAGGGAAATATTCAAATGCTTGGATTTTACCCACTGTAAGTAACAGTCTTAAATACATACCACCAAAATATACATTCAGACCTGTCACACAGATTTCAAAATGTAGCTCTAAGATGCCAATTATTTAGCATGAGACGCTTTGCTTTTTTAATTGAATAGTCCATTCTGTCCAAGAGGCTGTGCCATAAATAACTTACCTTATAGCATATATATGGATCTGGCTGAGATCAGTAAGTTTAGATATCCTTCTGCAACATGTACCATGGCACAGCAGAGGCATTCCTGACCCCAGAGCCTCACAGTTCTTAAAGCTCTTCACAACTTTATGTGTGATCCCTGAAGAAAGAAAGAGAGAAGAAGAATAGAAGAGAAGAATATCCAGTACTAGCTTGCTATCATTTTTAGCTAGTGGAACACATTTGGTCTCGTTTCACATTTATGTCCGTCAGGTTCCCCTCGTCCTATCACTGATTAGCATCCTCTCGTAAGTGGATGTTGTAGGCTCACATCCTGTCCACTTTAGCAGTCTGATGGAAGTGTAGAGAATACTGTACAGAGGATGTTGTGTCTTAACCAGCTAGCTGAATAAAAAAGATTGCCCAGAGCCACTTTGGTGCAGCTTGCACTGCATAGTCCTGGTAACTCCATCTGGGCAGTGTCACAAACAGCTTCAGGGTAGGTTAAGAAGCTAGGCTGAGATGATAAATTATGGGGCTACTGCAGTATACTGCAAACTGATTCCATTTCTGGATGGAGACATCCAGAACAACTTCATCTGTTATCACTTCTGGCTGGTTGAACACCCAGAGAGCTGGTCTGGCTGGTCTGACTGACTAATCTCTACTGTCGTAATGAATCGGTTCCAGGAAGTGGTGAGGACAGCCGTTGGAGAAGTCTTGAGCACACCACAGAGCAGGAGGGGGGAAGGCCTTGGAGTAGCGAGGGAGAGTGAGCAGGATGGCAGGTCGTAAAGGCAGGGAAGAGGGTGCACACTGTGCAGGGGCAACATCTCCATAAACTGTGTTTTATACTGATTCTAGGAGTAGGAACTGCGCCATGAGTCTGAGAACAGGAGGACGCGTGAGACCTTGGGTGCATCCAGGAGGCCACATTTTCCAAGAGAAAGGAGCTAGTGGTAGAGTGGGAGCTCAGTTATTACAAGTGCAAACAGCATACTATTAATAATGTGAAAAGGAGTCTCATATGATTGTGTTGTCTGGTCAGTGCAAGGGTGGTTCCAGTAGTCATGGTTCATACTGGAACAAATAGCACAGGAAATTGTAGGTTTGAGGTTCCATTGGGAAAAAAAACTGTTGACTTCATCTAAGATTAAAATGAGAACCTCCGAAGTTGTCTTTTCCAGGATTCTAATGGCCCCACACACTTGACCCATGAAAGGTGAATTTTACATGGAAATTGAACATGTGGCTATAAACCTGGTGTGTGGAAAGAGGGGTTTAGGTCTATAGGGCATTGGGGCTGCTTTTGGAATGGGATGGTCCTGTACAAATAGCACAGGTTACACTTGACCCTGAGAGGCCTGGTTAGGCCTACATATGGCTATTGTATGCTTGGAGACCCTTGGGATTTTTCTTCACTTGGAGTCACTTGGGATTTTGAAGACAGGGAGCTCAGATATGTCAGTCAACATCTCTTTTTATGGCTGTTATATTAAAATAAACACAGCAAGCTCAGTCTTTTCCACTATAGGAACTTGTACGTCACAAGATAAACAGTTCATTCTTGTAGATCATAACAACCTGTGCAGAAAAAGCTATATAACGTGACGTTTGCCTTTTTATGTCAGGAATGAGCACACGGGATATAAAAAGAAACGTTCCTGTCAGTCGCCTCGTTTATAGTAGCAAATATTTTCATACGCAGCACAGAATAAATGGGTAATGCTGTAAATCTGGCCATCTGTCTGTAAATTTGTATGCCTGCCTGTCTATCAACCGTTTCACATCCTTAACTGTGACGGTGTTATATCTTGAAAATATGTTTAGCCTAACCACCGTTTTGTAATTCAGTACTGTATGTCACATCTTGCATCACTTCCGCCAACACATGCAATAATAAGATAGGCAGCGCTAAACTCGGAAGCTAAAAGAAATATCAAGATGTTCAAGTGTCTGGACAAATGGAAATATAAATATAATAATATAAAGGGAAGCAAACATTCATAAAAGATAAGTGAGTTATCAAGGCTAAAGGAATACAGTAACAGGAAAATGTCTTTTTAAGCAATGTGTCGCTGATATCTAAATAGGATAGAAGATTATGATCAGGTTTACAAGACGTTCACAATAAAAAGAAGTTATAGTTATGTAAATAAGATATTACATTGTATCGTGTTTTAACACATATTCTAAAACGTTAGTTTAATTATGTCTCACTAGTATAACGTAAAATTCAAAAGATATGCAGTAAAAAATGTAAATTAAATTATTGAGGGAGCATTAACACAACAGGATAACAGGAACCAATAAAGGTGCAGTTAACTATAACATTACAGAAAATAATATAGTCTGTGTACCCAGAAGGTTGGGCTTTCTTTTATTTCGACGGACAACCGTGGACACTAGGACCCAGGGAATATTCCCATCGTTTTAATAGTCAGAGTTTGTATACTTTACTTCGCCTGCAACTCTCTTGAGAAGACAGTAAGCGCAGTCAAAGTTGACAGTGTGTACTTGTGCATAGCGTTCGATTCGGACATTTAGACATGGAAGCGAACCGGGTCGAAAGGCAATGTGAGAACACAGCCCATTCTCCGAACCGGGACGCGGTTCGGGACCCCGGGCTCAGCCTTCAGAAAAGACATGCCCGAGTTACGGTGAAATACAACAGAAAGGAGCTTCAAAAACGTCTGGATGTGGAAAAATGGATCGATGGTGGTCTGGATAAACTGTACCAGGGCAGGGTGAGTAATGAAAACCAACTGCATATTCCTGTTATGGTGCTCCATCCCCTACCTGCAACCACATCGCACCTTGGCCATGGGTGTCATCGATCGCTGTGATGTGTAGAGAGGGAAATAACTAAATCGTTTTACGCAGAGAACATTCGCTAATTTGGCATTAGATACACTTAAGTTTTACGGGTACCAAAACCTTGTCATACTGAAATTTCGATACAGCGATAAGAAATGTATCAGCACTATTGGATATACAAAGATAGGGAATGACTTCGGTATACGGTGCATTGTGATATTTAATAGGAGACTTCAAGAATTTTCTAACCTTTGACAAACGCACTACGCACATGAAGGAATTGGTTATTTTTGTTTGAAACGTATCATGAAAGACGGCCAATTTAAAAAGAAAATAGCCGTAAACAGAACCACATGCAGCTGTTTGTGAAGTTTTACTCGTTCACATCGTGAGAGAATAATCTCGCGGGCACATCGAAGACCAGCGTTATCACTGTCTCGCCGGGAACTGCTGATGTCTATCGCACTAATTTTGAAAATGCCTCAGCAACGTCGCCTCGGTACAAAGACTGGACTACATTCCAAACAGTTTCCCATGACGCAAAAGAAAATTGGTTGCGATTCATTTCCCTTAGCAGGTGCCCCTCTGAAATGTACATACACAGTGCGTTACTCCAACTCTGCGTAACGTACCCATATTTTTTTTCTCTAGCGGAAAGTTTATAATGAAAACACAAACGTTTAGGTTTATTTATTCGTAAATATAACAGTAATCTAAAACGTCAGTGCAGTTGTGACGTAATTACACGTTTGACCATGCATACAGAAACTAGTTTTGTTATAGATGTGCACACCTGACTGCGTCCAAAGTGACGTCATATACGGCCAACGTGGATATTTCACTATTTACTACTAGTGCTAATTTCACTGCTTGTCTAATCCAAATTAGATTGTAGCCCTATTTCTGATCTTATATTATAGGCAAGTGATGGAATTCAGGTAAAAGTGGTAATAGACTCTTCACCACCATGTGACCAACCCAAAGATTTCAAAAGGCAATCCAAGCAGAGCAATCATGACAGTAGAGGCTCCTATAAAAGGGAAAGAACCACACATTTGCGTGCCTGTGTGTGTGTGTGTGTGTGTGTGTGTGTGTGGTTGAGTGTGGTTGCAGGGCTGGGGGTAAGAACATGGAGCCACAATCACTATGCTCCCACACACCAAGGGAGTGCAGATGCATACTGCCTTTAATGGGCAGTGCAAGAGATGTGCAGGCTGAGGAACAGGAAAAGCAATCTCTGTTTAGAGGGAGTTCAAGGGAGGGATCACGCAGCTGGAAGATTGAGTGACTCCGCTCCAGGGAGACATGCTGATCCATCCCCGCGGGAGAGGTTGAAGTGTCAGGGACTTTCTTTCTTTGAAGTGAGCCACTTTGATCTCTCTTGGGGTTTGATGAAGTCCAGAATATACAGTGTAATGCAAAAACTAATTAACCAATGACAGGTACTGAAAAAGCCAAGCAAACATTTAAAAAAAAGAAAAGGAGCAACCTCCTGAACTGAAAAGTGTGGGCAAAGCTAATTGCTGTCTGTTGTATGGTTCCATAATGTAGTGGTTACCACATCTGCTTTACATGCAGAAGGCTCTGGTTTGAATCCCAATGGAACCAGTTCTTTGACAAAAGAAACACCACCTTTGCAGCTTATGTGTTTGAGCACTGCTCCTTCCTGCACTGGATGGACTTCAGGGTGGCAGTGTAGCATAATGGTTAAGGAGCAGGACTTGTAACTGAAAGGTTGCTGGTTCAATTCCCCAAAGGGGTGCTGCTGCTGTACCCTTGGGCAAAGTACATGACCCACAATTGCCTCAGTAAATGTCCTGCTGTATAAATGGATAACATTGTAAAAACATGTAATTGATGTAAGTCAGACTGGATATGAGCATCAGCTAACAACAATACAAGTCATGACAACTTGACTTGTAGATTCTCCCCTACACATTCGGTATATGTCAAAATGTACGCAAACATGCTTTTTTTAGCTTATAATAAGCAGTTGTTAACGTTGTGGCAGTGTACGGACTGTACTGTAGAGATAGGCAACAAATGCAATGTTAACACTGTCAACAGCAAAGCCTCTTGTTCCAGCCAAAGCAAAGCTAGCTTAACAACAACCACATACTCTACTGATACAACAACACCAGTGCTGCTTTGATCCTGATGATTCTAAAGATGAACAATGAACAACAGAGGAACTGTCCCTGCAAAAGCCAATCAGTGCCTTCCCTTGACACATGGACACATTCTCCATTCTCTACTTAACAATGCAGCGCTCTGGAGCTAACTCACTGGCCACACACGGAGCTACAGAGACATCAGCAGATTCTACAGTCTGAATAAGTAATGAATGGTTATGAATAAATCGTTAAATAAAACTTGAATAAATCATTTCAAGTTTAAGCGTATGTTTCACAGCATGATTCCTGCACAGCAAAGAAGCACTAGCTCAGTCCTCAATAAACCTGTCGTGGCAGCCTGACCCCACACTCCAACGCGTGGGAGCAGACAGTGGACATGAGATGGATGCATGCCAATTTGACACTGTCAGAGGTGGATCAATAAAATGCACATTGAACACAAGACAATAAACACCGGAGGACTCAGTTTGTGAAAATGTATAGGCCTACTATTCATAAACCTTTTAAGATCCCATCTGTAGTTGATCAGAGACCATTGTGTACAGGGATGTTTATAGAAGCCTCCATTAAAAGTACTATAAAAGTGCATTTCATGAGTTATGTGGTGAAGTACAAAGCAAGTTCTTTATAAAGAAAGCAATTTAGGTTTAAGTGGTTAAATTTTTTTGAGGTGCCTGTCATTCCCTTGTCTGTTTTCTTCCTGTTTTACATAGACATAGCATTTCTCTGAACTGTTTACAAAATTTGATCTTTCATTTGATTATACTGCTTTTATTGTCTTTGTATTGCTGATTCTGCCTATTCTTCTTTTACAAGGGCAGTTCTAATCACTTCACGTATTACAATAAACAAGTCTGAGGAAGTCAGTGGAGGTCGCACTGAATGAGTTACTGTTGCCAAATGGGAAACATTGGAACACCTCATGAACTCCTCACCAGTTTAGACATGAAAAGTTCAGAGGCCAGAATTGTGGTTGGGTTTAGCCACTTCTATTTGCTGTTGTAAGATGTTTTCCTCAGAAATGTCCTCTAAAATGGCTGTCCTATGAAGGAGAAGGATTGTCTTTACCTGTCCCCCAAAAAATGTTTTATGTTTGAATTGTTAGTCCTTTAAATGTGTTAATGATCTTTGTGTTCAGTCTACAGCTTTGTCAATAATTGCACTAATTTCAATCAATAGCATTTCAAATACAGTTAATTGTGATTGTTACGGTCTATGCAATTGTTTGGCTTGTCTAACTGTATTAAGACAGCAATTGAATAACAAGACACACCTGCCTTATTCAGTGCTTAATGGACACAGGTGTGTGGCTGGAGAGTAGGAGATATTTTAGGATTTGTTAGAGCTGTGGCTATGTAGACTATTACTGCATTTGACTCTTTCTTGAATTTTTGTCTCTGTATAGGAAGCATTGGCCAGCTGATTTACACTCATACAATGCTAAGGATGGTGGACTGGTTAAGCACATATAGTCAAAGTCTCCCTGGTCATGCTGCCAGGAATAAGAAAAATCTTTTTTTTAAGCAAGACAGATATTCACATGTTGTTTGCACATACTGCCGTAGTCATATTCATGTTTCATTAATACTAGGAAATGAGATTGCCCCATTCCCCGTTCTTCCTTATTCATGTCTTCCTCGCCCATTTGTTCAACCTTCTCACTTCCATTTATAAACAAGAATAAATCCACATAATTTATCACATAAACAAGAATCAATAATAATTTATCATATAAACAAAAATCAAACATGAACAAAAACAAAAAATACTTTCTCTGTTGATGTGGGCTCCTGGTCATTGTCAACACATGAGCAAGCTGGTTTTCAGCTAGTAGTATTGTCTTATTATTTCCTTCTAAAATCATAACGTGTATCATACACGCACGTGTCTTAAACCATGGCAAATATGGTCTGTGTCCGAAATGTGCATCAGGGTTAGACTTCATTCATATCATCAGTTTAACCTGAGAGTGCAGATGCATTATTTTGCAATAGTGACACAAACATTCCGTGGAACATGTGACTGCTGTTTTATTGAAACCAATGTGGTGACTATTGCAATTAGTAACCCACTGTGTGGGTTAAAGCTTTAGTCCCATTCACATCTTCTAGTAATGCAATGCCTTTGGTTTAGTCAAGAGGAAATGAAGTCAGGGTTCTGAGCCCTGCCTTTAACCTGTTTCAAAGTCAAAGTCAACTTTATTGTCAATTCTCCAATATGCACAGGACATACGGAGGACTGAAATTGTGTTTCTCTCAGCCCCACGGTGACGATACAACAGTTCGACATAACGCAGTGACACTGAGAGACAAGAACAAGAATTTTCACAGATATACAATAAACACAAATGGCTCAATAAAAGCTTGCTGGCAGCGGTGGGATTCGAACCCACGCCCCCGAAGAGACTGGAGCCTTAATCCAGCGCCTTAGACCGCTCGGCCACGCTACCGCATGATGCACTCTTATCCCTGAATTTTTTGTCAAAGTCAAAGTCAACTTTATTGTCAATTCGCCAATATGCACAGGACATACGGAGGATTGAAATTGCGTTTCTCTCAGCCCCACGGTGACGATACAACAGTTCGACATAACACAGTGACACTGAGAGACAAGAACAAGAATTTTCACAGATATGCAATAAACACAAATGGCTCAATAAAAGCTTGCTGGCAGCGGTGGGATTCGAACCCACGCCCCCAAAGAGACTGGAGCCTTAATCCAGCGCCTTAGACCGCTCGGCCACGCTACCGCATGATGCACTCTTATCCCTGAATTTTTTGTCAAAGTCAAAGTCAACTTTATTGTCAATTCTCCAATATGCACAGGCCGCCATACGGAGGATTGAAATTGCGTTTCTCTCAGCCCCACGGTGACGATACAACAGTTCGACATAACACAGTGACACTGAGAGACAAGAACAAGAATTTTCACAGATATACAATAAACACAAATGGCTCAATAAAAGCTTGCTGGCAGCGGTGGGATTCGAACCCACGTCCCCGAAGAGACTGGAGCCTTAATCCAGCGCCTTAGACCGCTCGGCCACGCTACCGCATGAGGCACGCTAATCCCTGTGTTATAAATGTGTAGTTAGAGTGGGAGATGTACCAATGACACACATGTGTGGGAGGGGCTCTCCCAATGGTAAAGCCAATTAATTTCACATTTCACTTGTAAAATTCCTCCACGCAGATGCACTGCAGTGACATTTCTGGCTGACTGCATACTCTTTACAAAACAAGTCAGCTTGAATGAGGGCAGCATTTGAACGCTGGGAGCAGAGAGTACTCCAAACTGGACATAAATTCCACCCACAAAGATCCTGTTTAAGTAATCAGAGTGGTCCGTGTCAGCTAGCTTGGATGAGCCTATTCACTTCCTCAGACAATGCTCTACTGTTCTATACAAAGCTTTTTTTTTGGTTTTGTAGTGCATCTCAGTGTACAACTGTATATGTTATGTGACTACTCTTGGCCCCTATGCTCAGAATTACAACATGGAAATAATTAAAGTTGAAGTCCAACTTTTTTTTTCACCAGGTTTGAAATGACATTGTGGTATAAATAAAATTGGCACTGCTTAATCAATCATTCATTCAAATACCTTTTACACCTTTTGCAATTGTACTGTTGCACAGTGCTGGCAGTCCCATTACATAGTACTGAGGCTGGAAAATTCCATTTGTAGACCTGTCTGGCTTGCTGCATGCGTGGCTTCTAGCTGTTTAAAGATGGTTCGGCAAAAAGTGTGGTTGTGACTCGTACTAGACAAAGTTCTCCTGACTAGAATGGATTCATTGTTTATTATGACACAAATGGGCTTTGTATAAACGACCTGTTCACAGCAAACAACATAATGACGGAACAAACTTAAATTTTGAAATAAAAGATCGTCATTTGTATTTTCTTTTTGTTTAATTAATTGTAGCATTGTGTTTATGGTCAAATGCTAGATGCGGCATTACTTTGCAGGAGGAAAAAGTTTTGTTCCTTTCCTTAGGGGAGGTTATTGTTAGCCTCACTGGGAGATGTGAGAATTTGAGAATGCTCTAATCTCTTTACCAGCAGTCCCAGGAGACACAAATGCCCCCAATAGTACATAATTATGGAAACTAAGGAAATACTTCATTAGAAAGCGTCTCGCTGGTGCTTTCTGCTCTAAACATTCCCAAACTCATACTGAGATTCCTAGTGCCTCATTCATCATATGTATGCACAAATTTGATCCTAAACTGACAAAACCTAAACATCTCTATGCAAAATCTGTGATTTTTCAAAACTGAATGTCACATGAAAAATTAAAAATTCAACCCAATTTTCTCATAGCTGAGTAGCAGCAGAGTAGAGCTGAAGCATAAACCTCTTTCCACAGCGTGAATATGGCATACATTACGGACTGTACGGGAATTTTTATGCAGATTTTTTAAAACAGGAAGTAAACAAGTATATTTATTGTTCTGCCACTAATAAAAGCATGGGTACGTGGACTGATGGAGTGTCTGATATTCCACAGGAGGAGGAAATGCCAGAGGAGGTGAACATCGATGACTTGCTGGCCCTGCCTAGTAACAAGGAGCGTGTGCAGAGACTCCAGGTGCCATGCCCACTTCCATCTCCTTGACATAGTTTACTGGCACATTCAAGATTACCTGAGGGGTTTTTGCCACCATTTCTGTTGGTGTGACTTCAGAGGGGATATCTCTTCAGGTTGAGAATGCATGGATGTCAATATGTCCGCTAGACACCCATGAAGATTGTTTTAAGCATTCAGAAATCTTGCCAAATAAGTGGAATATCCAGACCTACACACCAATCATGTTGACACCTTTACTTGGCTTAAAATTTCATGTTGGCTCAAAATTCTATGGCATAAGAACATGGCACAGTTGACAAATGCCATTGATGCAGTTGTTTCAGTTATTTGACATGAGTGCAACCAGCAAAAATGACAACAGTGTGGTCTCCAGCTAATTGCAACATAATCACAATAACAGCAATTATTTGCTTCTTTTCAGGAAATCCTCCAGTCTTGCGGTAATGACACAGACGTAAGTATGACCCTTGTCCCAAGAAAATGCGGTACAGCTAAAAATAGCAAAATCGCTCTCTCTAGTATGGAGAGTCTAAGCCCAATTATATATTCTTTATTTATGGAACTATGACTCACAACTTGTGGTGTGGACACAAACTAGCTTTGTTAGCACATGCCTAGAAGTTTCTACCGTGAGCTATTTAAGCCTGTGACCAGGTATGAAGAAGCTAGCATTATGGTGAACTTAAAGCTGAATGTGCAACTCAGAGGGAGCATTTTTCTCTTCCTCAAAGGGGAGGATTGGTCATTTGCACAGCATGTACTGTCTATATGGAAAATCACTCTGAAAAGGGTTTGCTTGTATGATCCTGCCAATTGACAGGTTAGAGACACCCGATTCTGCCTGACTAGCTCAATTATTCAGGGGTGCAGGAGAGGAAGATTGGCATGTGCATAGTCCTTTAAATAAGTTGCACAATGTAGTTGCACATTCACACATTGTCATGTTGTCATGTCTGTTGTTGAGGAAGAAGCATTCCAACTTGTTGTACATGCCAAAAGCTGTCTTTCTTCTCTATAGAGAACATCTTAAATCTCCTTGTTGTTTTATGGATTTTGCTGATACAGGCCACATACTGTGCAGTTTTACTTTGCCCAACTGTACACCACACATTAGGGTGTTGTGTTGCTGGCGGGTATGGTTAACATCAGAATCAGACTGTTACATAGGGGGGATTTGCATTTTTATAGAATGTCCTCTATTGAACTTCTATTTATATGAATTTTAAAAAATGAAAAAAACAAACAAACAAAGAAAATGAAGGGCAGTTGATCTTAAATATGATACACATATATTGTGCCAGACACTGAAACAGTATGTCCACTTTGAATATATGGCTGTGATAACCAAGCAAAGTTGTACATTTTTCAGAGGCATTTTTTGTAACAACACATCAGTCTCTTCCTCCGCTGCAACATGTTTCTGTTAGATTATTATTATTAAGTGTACAGGGTCATTGAGGTGACATCTTAATAATTTGGGGATAGAAAAGGTTGCTGTGTCAAAAGCATTGCCGCTGTCAGCCAATCATATTGCAGATATAGTTCAAAGATAATCATTACAATAAATGTTTGGTCTATTTAATTGAATCATGACACAATTTCACATGGTATTTGGGTGGTATGATAGCCTTATTGAATAATGAATATCTGTAGAGATCCCTCCGTAACAATGCAGATCGATACACTACACATAACTGGAAGGGGGAAAAAAATTACAAATAATTTTTTTTTTTTTTTTTTAATTAAACAAACCAGTTTAGACAAAGCCAGAAACAACCCAACAGCTCAGGCCCACTCCCCTGTTGCAGTAGCACCCATGCTTATAAACATTAACCAGTTATCAAGTGTGGCTCATTACACACACAATTAACACGTTTAAAATGAAGTTCACTGAAGAGCATTACTGTTGTTCGTTGTGTAAAGCTGGAAAACAGGACCTTCATGTACTGTTACACACAAACACAAAATTAAAACATGTTAGAAATTGTTTTTAAAATGCACTGCTTTTATGAGGTAAGTGAAGGCATCTTATTCACACCCCAAAACCAAGACATGACTGAATATTTATTATAAATTATACAAGTCCTACAAGGAAAAAGATTAACAACTAGTATTAAAGTGCTTTAGTACCTTACAGCCATAACCATGTACAAGTAAAAGTAAAAGGAAAGATGTTAGTGTTTACCTCCCCTCCCACAGGCCTTCATCAAGGAGCTGCTGGAGAAACTAGAAGGGCTCCACAAACAAGAGGAGCTTCAGAATGATGGCATTGAGCACCCCCACCTCCACGGCTACCGCCACCACCACCTGAGCCACCCCCACCATCACTGAGCACCCCCAGCTCCCCCTCCGATGGGACCCGGGGTAAGGCTCCACGCCTCCCAGCATCCCCTGGGCTTGGTGCCCCACAGCAGAGAGTAACAGCAAGAAGATGTGGGCCGTGCGGAACTGAACACACCCTGCCCTCAGCTTGCACTCGGGAGCACTTTTTGTGAAACACAAAGCCAATGACTGTTGGTAGTGGCAGTTGCCACATCTTCACAGTTTCCTCACATCCCCCCAAACCATCCCCCTGCCCTACACACACACACACACACGCACACACACACACACACACACACACTATTAGGACAAACTCTCCTTTCTATCTCCTTTGATTGACATGGGAGATTAATCTGTTTCTTTTTCAAGTTGGGCCCTTGCTATTGATTCAGATTACCCTTACTGACTACCATTTAATTAAGTGGATTTGCTGCTGAGCGCTGTGTGGCACAGTAGAGCCAATTATGAAGGTAATGAATGAGGTGCAATGGTAGGCAGTAATATGAAGTAATATATGAGGTAGGCAGAAGCCTTAGTCTAACAGACTGAAGGGCCTCTTCAGTAACCTTTACAATATTGTACATCATTTCTCATATAAACTGCAGTCACATTGATAAATAACCAGAGTACAGTCTAACACATTAGCCATTAGTCTGTCATGAATGGCCTGTTTTTGATTTGCGACACAGCTCCTCTGTAAAGTCCTCATGACGATCATGTATGTTGTGATAATGCTGGCACGCACTTGTTTGTTTTGTAAGAGTGTTGTGATGAATAGAACCAGTGTAAGCCCTCATGAGGTCGCTAATAAACCATGAAGAAAATTAGACCTTGTTCCAATTTAATCTTTGCATACAATTGGCAATATAAAGCAAGTGATGTGAATTGAATGGCTTTTTTTGTTGTTCTTGGATCCTTGGATGTCTATAGAAGAAACAAAAAAGAGACAAAAAGTAGGCTTGTCTAATTATGACTTGCAGTTATCTTTAAATGCTGGAATAGCACTACTGCTATTTTGGGGAGCCTACGAATCAGTAACAAATGAAAATCGCTTTCAGGAAATTAACAACAGGCTGGATGAATCATCAATGATGGTTGGCTTTTAACAGGTGTATGATTTGTGCTGTAAGTGAGAAGTGTTTCATGTGACTTCATGACTGTTCTTCGAGGTTGTGCAGAATTTGTATTTCTTCATGGGCTCTTTGAAATGTGTTTTGGAGATCAGTCCTCTCTGTTGTTAGCTTGGATGTGTAAGCTGAACTTACAAACAAAATAAAGCAATTGCTTTGTTCACCTTCAGATGGATATATTTCATCTTTATGTCTTAGATAGTTTTTCTCAAATATACAGTAGATCCACAATAGTCTGCCCAGCAGTCACATCCACAGTATAGGATACTTACCTCTCAGTCTATAAAAGGTCACACCGTTTCAGTTTGGCCTATTATATCATAATGGTTCAGCCATGTGATGTTGCCTACCTGTGATTAGATGACGTTTCAGAGCCATGGTCCAATAACAACAGCTAAATTTCCTTGGGTTTCTTTCTCTCCTAATACTTGCCCAGACACCTCACATAAAACATACACACATCAGTGTGGATGGCCAAACGTCAACAGCACATCCCTTTCCAGACGGAGTTTCTTGACACATGATGTCTGTGGGGGGAGGCCATCTTGACAGATTATCCTGCTCATTACCTCCACCATTGAGGTTACAGAGGCACACCTGGTTATATGGCTATAGTAGTAGCCAAACAAGTCATCCATTTCTTATTCTTTTGAGAGTGCTACAGTATGTACAGTATATACACCTTTAGAAAGCCATGAGTGTTCACTGAGTGTACAAAATAACTTCGCTTGGACCTGCTTCCAAGTAGGAAGGCATGTATGTGGACCAATTCTGATTTGGTAGAGTATGTCTCCCCCCACTGTTAGAACTCTGAATTATTTGTTAAACATGTATTAGAGCAGTGTTTCTCAACCCTCTCCTGGAGTACCCCCTGCCCTGCATGTTTTAGATCTCTCCCTGCTCCAACACAGCTGATTCAAATGATCAGTTTATTATTGACCAGCTTCAGGAGTTCATAACGATGTTGATCATTTGAATCAGCTGTGTTGGAGCAGGGAGAGATCTAAAACATGTAGGGCAGGGGGTCCTCCAGGAGAGGGTTGAGAAACACTGTATTAGAGTCCCCCTGAACTGAATCATCAACATGGACAGGGCTGTCCAGTCAGTGAACAGCTTCAGCTGCAATCTTTCAGGATTTTATTGGAGGTAATGGAAACATAGAGGATGGTGTACTCTGCTTGAGGTGTCATTTCTTAACCTGTTAAATAGTGTGTTAATGTACTGATATTCAGTTATAGGGCTCAGATATTTATTCTCCATTTGGGATTTTATATATCATTTTTGACACAAGTTTGTTTGCCATCTTCTTTGTTGTTGCTGATGACTGTTGATATAATTGGTGAATCTACATTTGTGTTATGGTGATTTTTACTTGTGTGTTTAGTCTAATAAAGCAGATTTACAAAACAATGTCTTTCCGAAAGGGTGTTTTTGTTCACCTGTGTTCAGCTCTATATTTCAGAAGAATAGAGCCTTGACTGAATGCGTGGTTTATAAACATCTATTGAAACAGATCGATAGGACTGTTTTGGCGTGCAACCACCCCAGCACTCTGCATTAACACTATGTAAATTGTAAGCAAACATATTAGCTTGCTAAGTTTTTATGCTACACAAATCATTATTACAATGTACAAACAATTGCAATTTTATTATTTTTTTGTGGCTAATGGAGAAACTGCAAGGTCAACCATTAGATCTTAGCTAATAAGTCAAGGGCTGATATCCTGTTATTGTCAAATTATCATTATAGTAGTCTTTCACAGCCATGTCAGTTGCCAAAGACATTTCTAATTAACACAACAGCAATGGTTTCATAATCACAATTCACAGATACAAATGTTCACAATTCAACATTGAAAACAACTTTGCGTAAATAATTTCCTAGCATTTAATACATTTGTCACATAAGGCAAAACCGGTGTTTCATGGCTTCTGCAGACGAAGGGATTTTGTATCTCACCCTGTAACCATTCCATTTGTCCAGAGATGTTCTATATTATGACCAGATGTTCCGCTGCTGCATGCCTTACTGCTTTTACTGGGATATCCCTGTTGGTGACAGACGTTTCTGGTGCTGTCTGTCTGCACTGCTGTGCTAGTTATGGAAGCTCTGTTTCAGACCACATTCCATCAAGAATGTTCAGGGCAAGCCAGCAAATCAAGCTGCTTACAGCTTCAACAATAGCAGAGACAGAGCTTTGCTTGTGAGGCACACAGAATTGAATATGTGTTGTGTGCGCACCTCCCAGTGGTACTGTAAAACGGCAAGTGCCGCAACCACAATTGCAGATTGTGTATATCAAAGCCAACAACAACAACCTGGAGCCCCGGTCATTATTCTTGTTGTCCTGAACCAATGTAACCTGGAAAAAACAATGCCCCGGCTTGCATCAATTTGCTAAATGAAATACAAGAAAAGGGAGCACACTTGATAAGGATAATACCACATATGCTTCATGAATTAACGCCCCCCTGCATTTCAAACTGCAGCCTTAAAGTGGTTAAGATGATCTCAGCCTGCAAAACCAGGCTGGAAAGCTTACGTTTGGACAGATGAGCGTTTTAAAATATATATAGAATTAGTGCATGGCATTATGTCATTGTTTTTGTTGCATTTCGTAACTGGTAGAACCGAGCTGCGAGATGCAAGCCTGTGGACGTCCAAAAATTTAAGTGTCATCTTATCTCGGTCCACTCTTATCCCGGCTAATTGCACTCTTTGCTCCAAGTTGTTATCACAGACAGGAATTAATGGATGCGGCAGTGAAAACACCCCTTGAGCTCGCGCGTCTGGCAGAAGTGGAATCGCCTTTGGAGCGCTGTATGGAGGGGGAAAGGGGTTGGCCGGCTTCCTGAGGAAAAGGCTTCATCTCGTGCTACAAAGCAGCCCTGCCAGGAAGCCGCGCAGCTACAGGGATCAGCTGCGCTTCAGATGAGGACAGTCACACGCGCACTCTCGCTTAAAGACACAAATTCACTCTAGCGCACGGGCACAGACACACTCTCGCTCAGGGTCACCAACTCACGCTCGCTCACGGACATCAACTCATTCTCGCTCACTTGCTGACACCGGGATGCCGGCACCTTGAGACGACCCTGTCCTGCACAAAAGGTAAGAGCGATGCCGGGGACCTTGAACAATCTGTTTAGTTTTGTGTTTGGTCATGTGAATCGCATCCAGAGAAACTCATGAAGAAAATATACTTAAGTGTAGGCCTATATGATGAGTTCACATAACGACATTGCATGCGGAAATGACAGACCACATCTGGGCAAGTGTCTGTCTTTGAGAAGTTTCCATGATAACCCGTGGCATACTGAATACAAAATAAACGCTGCAGTAATCAACATTTTCAACAACTAGTGTCAAAGTGCAACGATGCCCTAAGGTAATATACATGGAGAAACTAGATTGTAGACTAGATAGCAACAGTTGAGTCCCGTCTGAAGAGATGGGTTTTCGGGGTGCACCGGTTAAGGCCAGCAACTCTGCTGTCTTGACCACACTGGGAAACCTACCAAATAAAAAGTTGTGTTCTGTACTTTTGATTTCAATTAATTGGGTTGGCACCTACTATAACTGTCTCTCAATTAAAGTCTGGCTGTCTCTCTTGGAAAGGTGATATGGGGTCAGCGGTGGCTGGGTGAGATTAGAGGCATTGGTGAGGTTTGGAAAAACGTATTAAGGTGCATTTGCCTCATTTTGAAAATCTTCAATGTCGCCCTGTGCTTTAGGAGCTTAACGCAATTAAGTAAGATACTGGAGGGGTTGGGTCAACTTCATTTTCAAAAATTCCATGTTTTTGATTGTTTATATTTATTATTGTACAGTTAGTAACCTGAGATATGAAGAGCTCAGAGACTCGTATTCTGAGCGATTTAGTTTATACGTCTTCACGAAGAGAATGCTTACTAAAGGAATTTCGTAAACGCTCTTTGCGCGAAGGTACACCAGCGGTTCTGCCGGGTCTTGAAGCTGCAGTGTCTATATAAAGACGTCCCACTACTGTTCCGACACACATAAATCCACCGTCGCTGCGAGCAGGGTTCGAACCTGCGCGGGGAAACCCCATTGGATTTCGAGTCCAACGCCTTAACCACTCGGCCATCGCAGCCTCACCGTAATAGCGTGTATATCGAGTCCCAGTTTATGAATGCAAACGTTAAGCGTCAGATCAAAACGTCATGAGTAACATAATGGCTTTGTTGTTGTTATTTACCAGTAATTTTCTTTTATTTTAATCTGAATATATTTGTTGACAGTAACTAATCCGTGTTGGTTCTTCTGTGCCTGCCTTAAGAATGCCCTACAGCGTGAGCACTTCGATCCTAATTCTCATCAAGCATCAATCCAGGCTGAATCTGCGGTAATTCACGCGCGAATACGTGTATATGTGTAAATGATAATGCTGTTAACAACTTCTCTTCTTCGAGTCCTCACATTAATCAGATGTATATACTGAATGTGCAACAATGGCTTTTGGCTCCAAAATTGACAAAAATACACATCCATAAACCATCAATAACAAATATATTTCACTTAATTTCCAAAGAATGATGTTGATAACCTAGACGAACGCGTCGCTGTCACTTGCACATGTGGTAGAATGCTTTACAGTAAAGGTTGTGATCGTGGCAATTGTCACATTTTATGGTTCCGCGGGTAGTGAAACGAGGAGAAAACTTGAATTAATTACGATTTAAAAAGTCACAAAGTGGATGAGAGAGGTCATCGGAGTGCTGAGGTATATCAATGTCTAGGGACGCTTGGCACTTGGGTGGGTGCGCATCAATATCATCGATGTCTACAGTAATCCATTCACACGGGTTATACTCCCGAAAGGCAAAGTCCAGGGCAGGCACAGGTCATCTCTCCAGTGCAACATTTCTGTAATAGGTAGAGACGTTTCCGCGATCAACGCCTTCCTGTATCCCCAAGGTGTTTATGGAGGTTACGGCATGATAATCTTTGAATCCACTTTTAAACAATACATACTTTCTAGGTAATGTAGTGGTGTCCATAACGTAACTACTCCCGTTCTCGAAAGCGAGCCCTCAGAAGTTGTTATTAAGCAAAGCGTTTACTAGCAGCGGCGGCTAGAGAGCGCATACTCAGAGCCAGCACACGCGGCTGAGTGACAGATTCATACAGTCCACCGGAATCCCCGGTGGTATTTAATACAGGAGGATAACAGCTTTTCACTCATCGCGAGGACGACAGTGGCGCTTTAGGGGCACATCCTGAGCCCCAGGTGTCGTGACAGGTACAGGATGCAGACCGATCTCTCTTTAAAAAGTCCGCCTGCTGACAGGGCGCACAGCTGCCGCATTACGCAACAAACTGATTTTTGCACGTGTTAACCGTGAAAATCAACGAGGATGTGCGCTGTGCAGACGGCAGCAGCTTTGCCACGAGGGCACGCACGCAATCGAAGGTGTTGAAATGGGTCTGTGTTTGGGGAGAGGCTGCGCCCAAGGGTGCGGCAACCTGCGTATGCAGTTCGACGTGCACGCCACCAACGATAATTCAAAGTTAGACTGACCTGGCATTAACCTACAAAAGAATATCTTTCTTTGGACAGCAACCAACAGGACCCTTGTCGCTGGGTTTTGCGTGCTGGTTTCAATGTCGGAAAGAATCATGGAATTGAACCAAACCCAACCAAACACAGACTGCCTGGGCATAACTGCAAGGTGCAACAAAGATGTAACGGCAAGAAATTATAGTATATTATATCAGAATTATGGTGAACAGAACAAAATGATACACACACAAAAAAACACGTTCAATCAGCAATTCAGCCTCAGCCTGTAGTGCTAAGATGTGCCCTAGACAGACAGCAAGACAGTGTTACTGAGTGTTCTGAGGTACATGATAGTGACAATGATATATATATATATATATATATATATATGTATGGGATTAAAATTAATGAGGTATTGATTAGCTGAACCATTAGATTAGCTGATTAGCTGGTGGTGGAATTTAACAAATACATGGAATGGCTGGGGTGCCTTGAGGAGAGAATTGGAAATGGCTAAACTAACACAGTTTGGCAGAGAAAATCAGGGTTTTGCATCAACAAGGCAATCCTTAATGGATGTATTGTTAGTTTATTTTTAATATTGAAGGAGGTTGGTGAATATATTAATAAATCTGCACTGTCAAATCATCATTGTCAATGCCTCTAGTGCATTTTAGATATCTTGCTGCAGTCATTAGCTGATTCATACTGCAACTCAAATTGGGTGGTGGAGTTGTGTAATATGTCGCTTTGGCGGACTGCATCAGGGGGTCATTCAAGTTCTCACACTAATCTAAATAGAAAAGTACTGCTCCTGCAGTCAAGACACAGGAAGTTTAGAATTTTTTGAATTGTGGTGCTATTAACAGGAAATGTGGCGTCATTCAAAGCCCCCCCTGGAAACACAGGGTCTATAATTGTGTAATTACTAAGGGCATACACAGCATTGTGTCGTTGGCCGTTTGTGATGCCTGCTGCTGTCTCACAATGGTAGGATGCTCAGAAATATTTAGTTTTGGAATATATCTCTGCAGTTCCATTTTTGGGCAGAAAATTGAAGTAGGGGAACTTGGTCTACCTCTTGCCAATGAGTTGTTTGGTTCTAATGTGTTCCTCGTTGTTCTGAGTTCCTCGTTGGTCTGTGCATGATGAGGTACTTCAATGAGCAAGGGCCACTAATGAGATCCATCCTGGCAAACATCTGCCAGAAAAATCTCAGACAACTGAGAACAGGAAGGATACATGACAATTTGTCTGGGATTCACAACACTGTTAGAGAAGTGGTGTTCAAAAAGCCCCGTCCGTGCTCAGGGTGAAAGAGAAATCATCGGCCATCTAGTCATAATTACCTGAAACAAACTGGCAATGACAGCTGTCCCTCTGACATCACAGGGCAGGCCGTCCTCCAAATTTAGCTGACCACAAGGATGAAACTGCAAACAACACTGAGGGAAGCTGGCACCAGGAAGGAGAAGAGTCATGCTTCCAGGTCATGCTATATTTTGTGCCAACAAATTTCACGAGGGACTTTATTTCCTTTCCGAGTTCGGCTGAGGAGCTCTGGGTCCCTATTTCCAATGCTGGAGATTTAGTGGGGTTTCAGGAGTTTGAGTGATAGGCAAATTTGGGATAGAGGACAAAATGTTTGGTCTGTTGTACACACACTCACACCCACGCACACACACACACACACACACACACACACTCACACCCACACACACACGCACATACACACACATGCACACACACACACATATGAAAGTATGATATGTACAGCACTACAAAGAATGTTGATGTACTGTCACTGCACTATCACCGTGATGTACTATCACTGGTCCCATGTTAAAATTTTGCCTCTTTCTTTGCATGTGATTTCATCAAAGTGAAAATCTGAAAGGTTGATGAAATGTGTACAGCACAAACGGTGTCATTGTCAGGGTACAATATATCAGTCATAGCAGAAACTCACCAATTCAACTTCGGACTAATAAACTCAGGGATACACTTCAATTCTATGAACTTTTCAGCGTCTCTGAAGTCGGCTCTACAAAAATAACTGTCCTCTCCCACGCTCACGCGCGGGCAGGAAGAGATCCTGCCGCGTTTCTGCCATGCTGTCACTCTCTCAAAATATCAGTGGGTCCACAGGGGCAGGAAGTCCAGCGAACAGGACAAACATGTTTTCTTGACTGTGGCTGTGAATCATCAGAAAGTAGAGAGAGGGGGCAGCCTGTACGCAGGACCCTGCCCGGTGGCTGCAATTACCACCAGGAAAATCTTGGTGTCCGTTTCTGGCGCCTTAAACCATGAATCATCAAGCAGCAAGCAGGTTGTTTGAATATAGTTTGTCATCTCATTGAAAAAACTTTTCCATCAAAGCAAGCGCAAATGAACCCTCCCAAACAGCTCATTGGTTAAGGAGTTCCCTGTCAGCACAAACAGTACGGCCCTCCAGGAATTTAACCCCAGCCAAGTCGTCACCTTTTGTGGTGTGACAAATTGGCTTTGTTCTGAAAGGGATAAGGGTGGGTACGTCAACAGGGGCTGCCTGTCTCGCCACTCTCAGACATCCTGTGAATCATCATCCTACAGGTTGCTGCTGTGATGTCAATGGAACCGCGCCCGTCCTCCAATTGGCACCTTGCTCACTGTGATGTGCTGGGTGACTTGCAGTGTCAAAAATAGTTGCACTTGGCATGTGGGTACATCGGATGAGTACAGTGGTTTTCGCAGTGAGATAAGCATAAACATATCCAGTTGGTGGTTCCAGAATAGGGCTGCATGAAGCAAACAGGCTGACCCCCGTTAGTGTATATTTGAGAAACATCAGTAGAAGTGTCATTTTTTTGTGATACGACGGTGTCCCATTGTAACCCGTCAGGGAAGAGGGTCACTACAAACAGTCTTGTACAGTGTGTGAGCTCTGTCTGCTTGGACTCTTGACATTAGTAACGTTACACCTCTCAAAAAAAAAAGCGTGCTAAACTAGGGCTGCAGTGAGTATTATTCTTCAGTCTTATGCTGCTCCTCAGTCGACCTGGCTGTCACCCGAGTTACCCGAGTATTAAATAATCACCTACACCTGCTTGCATGTTAAATACTTTTGGTTTGTTTTTCTCAGAATTGGGGGTCAATTCCACTTCAAGTGAGCCGATTCAGAAAATGAGGTCAAATTCAATTTCGAAAAAAAGGAATTTGTTTAAAATAATGGGCAAATTTCAGTTCAGGAACTGAATTTCAGTTCATTCCCTGAAACAGCTGAACTGAAGAGAAATTAATCGCACCTGCATGCTCTCTTGCAGCTTTTGAGTCCTGAGAGAAAGAATGCCCATGCTGGAGCACGGCCCAAGCCTGCAGGCCAGCAGGGGGAGTGGCAGAGACCTGATCCTGCCCAAAACCAGCCTCAACCCCTTCGACGAGGGTGATGGGAACGAGGGGTGGAGTCCTCTGGAGGGGGAGAAGAATGAGGCCAATGAGGCGCGACATGGGGTGACGGGGAAGAACCGCCCACTGAAGGGCACCGTGGAGCGCATCCGGGGGGTGTCCCCGCTCAAGACCCTCGGCAAGCTGGGGAAAGGCCTGCGTCTGGCGGGACTCAACAAGGAGCGGGACCCCCTGTCCCAGCGGTGCTCCAAGACACTCCCCTCAACCCTGCCCTCAAACAAGGAGAAGAGGAAGAGCAGCCGGCGCAGCTCTGAGGAGATCATGTCACTTCTTAGGTGCGTGGAAGCGAGAAGGGACCACCGGATGCTTAGAAATCAGGATATAGGCACTGGCGATGCTGAACTGTAACTAATGTTATTGTTATTTACATGCCTTCTAATGTCAGGAATGCACATTGTAAAAATTAATGTCATAGTAACAATCTTTATTTATACAGCACCATTCCAGCAGTGGAGCACAAAGTGCTTCACAAAAAGAAATATATCATAAAAAAACAACAAATATTAAAGTGATGGCAAGAGCAAACAGAGAGTAGTAAAATGGACTGAGCGTAAAATAAAATTAAGTAATAAAATCAGCTTTAGAGAAAAAAGATGAAAAGACACTCACAAAACTAAACACAATAAAAAAACTGTAAAAGTAATTTTATATGTTTGTTTTTAAAAGAGTTTTAAAAAGAGTGCAGTGAAGCAGCTGCTCTACTGGAGGGGTTATGCAGCTGGCAGGGCTCTCCTGTTGATTCCTGCCTGCGTTCCTCTGTGTGCAGACTGGCAGGAAGGCGCATGGAGGCCCTGCTGACTGAGGGATTGTCCAACGGGGACCTCAGCCCCGACGGAGACAGCGAGTCCAGGCGGCGCCTGTCCTTCCTAAAGATGGTGAACAGGACCAAGCTGAAGAGGGAGTCGCTGGTGGAGAGCGTCCCTCAGGAGCCCGAGGAGGAGCAGGTGGAGGAGGAGCCGGAGGTGAAACACAGGGAGCCTCTCTCAGGTAAAAAGCAGAATGTATATAAGACATAATAATGCCATTATAATGGCTAGCATTGTGAATGAATGCAGCTGGTTCTCAATGATATATTTATGGTGTATTAAATATACACCTTGTTAGACCAGAGGAGTGGAATCATGGGATTGACAAACCTGTTCCCCTACAGTGCTGGAGATCCTTCAGCTCGTGACAAAGCGTGACCTGCTCCTGGCCGACACCCACATCCTGGAGTTGGAGCGGGAGTGCGAGGAGGCCGCGATGTTGCTCGCCGTCCAGGGGGAGGCGCCGGGCGCGCTTGCAGAAGAGTCTGCGGTCCCGGGAAGCAAGGACAGTGCCCGGCGCAAGGCCAAAGACCTGGAGCTGCTGTACGAGGCGCTGCAGAAGGAGCTGTGGGACGTGGTGCGGGAGTCTCTGCGTTTCCCCACCTCCGGGCCCAGCCTGGGGCTGGTGGTGCTGGTGGTGCAGCAAGAGGAGCAGGTGGACCGGGATTGGGCGGGGAAGGAGGGGGCGAGTCCAGGGGCGCGGCCCCGCCAGTTGAAGCGCAGGTGGAAGCAAGCAGTGGCAGAGGCGGCCGACGGCAGCCTTCCCCAACAGGTGGAGGTGCAGGTGGGGCAGATGGAGCAGTACCTGGAGCGCCTGGGTACCAGGGTGGTGGAGGACCTGGGCGCGGCCCGCAGGAACGTCCTGTGCATCTACCCGGAGGAGTTTGCTGCCCCCAGTGTGTACGCGCAGAGCTACCACCAAGCTGTGGCCCAGCGCCTGCGCAGCGTCACCAGCTCCCCGCTGCATATCTCTGACATCTACTCCCTGCTGGACTGGATCTACAACGTTTATGACAGGTGGGTCTGTGGGCCTCATGGCCGCAGTCAGGCCCTCTCTTAGGATGCCAGCTGAAGCAAGCTGTCTGCCCATCAGGTGCTAATGCAGATAGTTTCATTGTCTCCTCTTCATTTTTCTTTAGCAGATTAATGCTCTTATTTTTCATCTAATCACATGCTGGTTTTTGATGATATTTTTACACTGCTTTGACCAGCCCTTCCTGCACTGCCTGTTTGTGAGATTTCTAGAACAGCGCATGTCTCTGCCTGTGGTTTTGCTGAGGCTGCCGTATGGAAATTTCTGCAGTAATTAGTCCTGGGATCTTGAGATTTGCTGTTTTTCATTTTCACAGCCTGAAATTTTGATCCAGTGCAGTTGTTTAGCAGTGTATAACAGCAGGACATACAGACCCCCTGACCAGTTGCCACAGATCAGAATTGTCAGTGTTATAGTCAATCAACCAATCAATCAATCGATAAAGGTGTATATATTTAACAGATGTATTTATCATAAAGCATTTTACAGACACAGTAGTACCAAGGCTGGATTTTCCCTGTGAAAGAGAAAAATCTCAAAGGCCCCGCCCCCTTCATTTCCCATTGGCTTTGAAAGGCAGAACCATGGAGAGACGCCAGGCTGTTTAGGGTACTCCTTTCCCAGCGGGGTGGGAGGAGACCATGGAGTAAATACTGCACCACACTGTTTTTCAGGGATGTTCTCAGCATGGTCGACACAACGATGTCTGTAAGCCGCTCTCAGCTCGGGCCACTGTTGCCACCAGATACCATCGAAATGTTGGAGTTGGACTGTCTCAGTTCTGTCAGCGTAAGACTTCCATCACAGACTTTTCCCTCTACAGTAAAATTACTTCCTGCACATACCTATAATATAAAGTAATAATAATAACAGAGGTGGCTCTCAACCACCACCAATGTGTGGCCCTCACCCGGGTGATGTACAGCAGCCATTTTGCACTCGAATGCTCACCTCACATCAGCTGAAGTGGGGAGAAATGAAATCAGGGAATTTCTTTGCCAAATAAATTTGGGAATTTTAGATGTCCACACTGTAATTAGGAATCCAACCAGGGTACAGGGGAACCCCCTATGTCCAAATATATCCCATTCAGCAGTGCCAAATAAGCAGGAAAACATCATTGTTTTCTCACCCATAATGGAGTGTGGAAAGAGAGGGTGTGGTCTGAATGTAGTCTGTTTGCGGTTTCAGGAGAAGGTGACCAGAGAGCTGGCTGAGGTCCTGGATGAGGAGGAGCGGAGGTGGGCACGGTCATTACACATAGAGGAATACCAGTCTTCTCTGCCACGCACAGTCATAAAGGTCAGTCACAATGTCACAGACAGAAGCTTCCTTCAGTAGCAGGGCAAGACTTTATACAGACTGGAATGGCATATGAGGAGTCATATTGTTTCACGTTTCAGTTATCATTTAATTCATTTATCTACTTTAGAGTCCCTGAAAATATATTTGACAATGAAAAACAATCCTATGCTGATTTCGTTACTGTTGCTGTAGTGGCCTCCAGTGGTCATCAGTAGTACACACTAAATGTACTCATGGGCTCCAAAGTCATTTCCAGGGACATGATATTTAGTAGAACTGAAAAAAACTGAAGGTAACTCTATATTGAATTGTGTGTGTGTGTGTGTATTTGCATGTATATGTTCGTAGAGGTTACAGGTGGACCTGGAGAGATCCGTGGCTATAAAACGAGAGCTGGGCGCACGTGTGGCACAGTGCAGCCTCAGTGGATTGGCTGATTTCCTTTACAGGTGGGGGGAATATTCAACAGTGTGAACAGTACTGTCAAAGTTCAAATGTTCACACAGCCCGTAAATTTTCACACAAGGGTCTGGAGAGGATGGGTTGTAGAAGAAAACTAACATACCGTTTCCCTTACCACACGTGTCCACACAAATATAACTATGTAACTATCCCCTTTTGCTCAGCGAAAGTGCATTTTTGGCTGGTAAATGAGGGTTAATACACACTGAAATGTAAGACTCATATAGAGAAATAAAAAGAAATAGAACAAAAAGCAATGGCAGATTTTGCTTCTTGTATCATCTCTTCTCTTCGCCCCCCAGCTTCCAGAGAAAGGTGGCCGTGTTTCACGAAACACAAATTGAGTTCGGTGAGCTGTGTGATGGATATATAGCGAAGACCATCGCCTTTGTAAACTGCTGTCCACCTTTCAGGTAAATGCACAGATACTGTGATCATTGTTGGGTTTTTCCTATGATCATCCTCAGTTGAGAGGAGACAATTTACCACCAACACAGAATGATAAATTTGCCAGAAGTTGTAACCGTGAGAAATCACAAAACATTTTTGTTAATGTAAGTCAAACTTATTGATTAAATATTGATTGAATCCAGTTCAGAATTCATTGTGTTAAGTCTGTTTAGTTCCCTCATATGGCTTTTCCCTGTTTGTGACATTTTCGCATGCTTGGGTGTGCTTGTGTGTGTTTGGTGCTGCATTGGCAGGACCTTCATCCAGCGCTGTAGCCAGTACGGCCCAGCAGGCAGCGAGGATTTCACTCGGAGAGCGAACGCGTCTCTGGACAGGATTGTCAGCCAGGGGGTGAAAATCCTGATCGACAGGCTGTTCGAACACATCGGGGTGAGATGACTCTGCCAGCCTGTGGCTATGGAACACATTTTATGCTGGGGCAACACTCCAGCTGCCAGTAATTTGTTATTAAAACGGAACTGGTCTGGTCAGCCTGGAAACACAAAACTCAAAACTTTTATTTCAAAATGTTCTGAACACCACAGAAAAACCTCGCCCAACCTGTCCAGTTTGTTTTTTTACTTTTCCTACTTTTGTCTCTGCATGTTTACTGAGCTCAGTTGCAAAGCTACACAAACAAAACAGTTTGGTTTTGGAATAATTTTGGCTTGCACAGCAAAACATAACTCCTCGACAATGTAAGAGCAAGTTTAGATTTTTCATTTTGGCAATTATATTCTCCATCCTGTAGACATAATTTAAAGTTGACGCTACACCCAGAAACAATAATGATGAGAAGAAAGCATAATTCAGATGTTCTGTAAATGCTTCCTCGCCAGATTACTTCATTACAGTATGATGATTTAAGATCAAACTTACATTTGAATAGTCATATGCCAGTTTATATGTCAGCTGTAGCTTAAGAAAAGTGCAATTTTCTCACAGCTCCGTCAGGTGTCATTGTGTATAAAATTGAATAAAATGGCCTGCTGCTGTTTCAGCCTCTCTTCAACAAGCTGGTGAAGAGGAAGTGGCTCAATAATACTGACGCGTATGATGCCATCGAAGCGACGATCAAACAGCACTTCAGAAAGTTCCGCAGAATGGACTGTCCTCCTTATCAGGTCTGCACCTCTATAGCACACATTTTCACGTATGTTACATTCTGACTGACACGCTCTGTAGAAATTCTTTCATAGTCATGGTCAAACAAACTTAATTAAACGTTACGGTATAGTCAATAATTCTTAATGAACAGTTAAATAATAGTCAAACAAACCTAATGAAATAGTACATTTACAGACAAACAAACGTAAACATCAGTGAGTTAAATAGTTTATCCAACTTAATTAATTGTTCCTTAATAGACAAGCAAACTTAATTCCTGAGTAGACTTAATTAACAGTTGCTTGAATAGCTGAACTAGATTAATTGACTGAGTGAGTATTTTCTGACAGGCACTGGTGGGGCAGGTGCACAGGCGGGTCCTGATCGAATACCTGCGGGCCATCATGAAGGGGCGGGTCATCTGCACGTCACTCAAGATGAGGAAGAGGATGGCCTACAGGCTGCGCAGCGAGGGCAAAAGGCTCAAAGTGCTCTTTGAAGACCTGGTCAGTTCAGCTACACCTTTGAAAATGTTTTAATGAATTAACAATAAAAGGTCTTTATGTTTTTAATTTCATGTTTTAACTGCTGAATTTTCAACAAACCATTTCTTTGTTTATGCCTTGCTCTCGTGTTGCCAGCTTTCTTGCAAATGGTGGCTGGCTGGGATCAAGAGCCCCTGAAATTAAGGGCTACTGGAGATTTTTAATGTTTAAAATTCAATTTGTTTGTTGGATTTCATGAGCTGTGGGGGATGAAAAAATAAATACTCAAAAACGCAATGTTTTAAACAGAAAGCAGCTATCCCATTTACAGCGAGACAGCGAAAAGACGCAATGGCAAAACTCTCCAGTGCCTCACCAAAAATACATGCTGGACAGAATTCAAAGATGGTTTATTTATTTAGCTATGCTGAGAGCATAAGGCTTTATTTGATCCATTCTCAGATGCCTAAAACAGCAAACAATGGAAGGAGAGCAACACCCCAGTAGATAAATACCATCAGCTGGTCACTCTGTGTAACCAGGACTTAGAAGCTTGTGATACTTTATCGGGCAGCTTCAGTGACCGCATGGCCCAGATATGCTAGGTCGTGAGGTGGAGAGATGCTACGATTTGCTAAGTTCATAACTCTGCGCAGTGTGTCAGCCCTGACCCCACAGTTCACACTGAAGTTAGCCCACTTGTTTAGCGCATCGGGTTCACTGAGAGTGCACTCGCTCGCTGTTTATCCAAGAAACGTGAGGCTTAAAAGAGTCTCAGGAACGAGTGGAGTCGGAGGAAATGGCTGCAGGGCGCGTGGGCCGCGCCGGGGCTGTGATTTGCGGCCACGGGTGCGTGAGGGCTGCTGATAACATGGCGGTTCAAAGGGCGAAGGTGAGGAATTCGTACTGTCAGCGGGATGATTGATGAGAGGGACGGAGCCGCGCTGTGGTTAAGGGCACCTTCCACCTGACGGACGCCAGCCTCTGGCTCCAGCAAAAACATCCTCTTGTCACTGCGGCAGGCCGGAGGTCAGGAAGTCTTTGGTGTTCGCCAGAGTTCTCAGGGAATTTCTCAGAGAGCCAACACAAGTTGGAGCGCTCAGTATCTTCGTGTCTCAAAATAAAACGCGTTTCATAGTGATGTTTTTGCTGCCTGATCTGGGAATGTCACTGGTCAGCGGGAAACAGCAAGATGCTGATGTTTGGTTGTCAGTTGTGTCTCCGTGGCGCTGATCTCCAGGTATCTGTCCTTCAGGATTCTGGGTCTTCGTGGATGGATGGAGCCATCACACATCTGTCTGAGATGATTCTCCTGGATGACATCTCCTCCATTCAGACGGCAGTGAAGGTGCTTGTGAGAGAATTCCCAGACATACGGTAAGTATAGGGGACATGATTTTATCCACCCAAATTAAATTACAAAAATTATCTAGGAGGATTTCCCAAAAAGATCACTCAAGCAAATGCCCAGAATCACACAATGAGGGGTGATATCGCTTTGCTGTCATTTCGTAAATGTATTCAGGAGAGTGAGCAGACCAGTATTGATGTGATTCTGTGTGCTTTCCACTGAAGACATCCATGAAAATGCACGATCATCAACCTCATTGTTTAAGTGAAGAGACAATATAGTGACTTCCTGCATTAACCAGTGTTGTTTTTACTTTGAAAGCACAGTCTCATATGTGCAATACTAGCCCAAGGGATAAAAAGGAGCATATTCCAAATAAACAATGCCTCCCTTTAATCATGTCTTTATATGCCTGACTCAGAATGAATTCTGAGTATATATTTAAAAAAACACAATTACAAATTCAAACAAGTAGAAAAAGAAATGAAATTAAGGCTAGGCAGTGGGAGACTGTCATGCCCTCCTGTTTTGACAGTGGGCACTTAGACCTGTGGTTGCGGTGATCAGAGGTAGCCTTGGCTACTGCCCTCAGGGTGCCCTCACATGGCCAGGCAGTTTCTGGCAATGTGCCCAGTGCAAGCGTAAAGGCAAAGGCTGCACCAGCCCCCCCCCCCTGTCCGCAGACAGGGGGGTGTTCCGGAACCATCCCTGCCGCTCTGCTGGAGGCCAGTTGGTGCCAAGCACCCAATCAAAGCTGGCCAGGCCAGCCGGCAGGGACACATGCGAAAGCCATTGGGCCGCAGGGGGCCCCTGGCTCCTTTGTGTGGGTCCCCGCTGCCCTCCATCCGTGTTTGTTTGAGATCAAAACCTGGCACACGCAGCTGAGATTTCCCTCTTCCTCCTCCGCTCCCATTAGTCCTCCCCCCCTGAGCTCCTGCCTTTTCCCCTCAATCGAGTCACCTTACCTCTGACTTACTGGGCTCTCAGGTACAGCTCTTGTTTGTTTATGTTGGTGTTAATGGACTGCAAAAAAGACACAGCTGCCCGAGAGTCTTTCTAGGGCGTCGACCTCTGTGTGCTGGGGCGGCAGTCATGTACAGTCTTGCGTTAAGGTTAAGGAACTGAATGGGGCACACCCTTGGCAAGCATGGTGGGCCACTGCCTTTGTACCCTTGAGAAAAGCACTTAACCTAAATTGCCTCGGTCAGTGTCACAGCTGTTGCCTCTGTTATGACTGGCGATACGACTAAATAACTACAACTTGCACATGGACTGACAAACTTCAGTTTATTGACCCATTAAAACAAGTAGCTTCACACATGTGCACGTGAAACTCCTGACCCATGACCTGCATTGTGAAGTTACACACGTGACATTTTCCGACAGACTCCAGCCAGCATACATCCAGCTGTAGAAATAGGAAACGTGTAAAATGAGAACTACATAAGTTGCCCTGGATAAGGGGTCACCTCACCTCAAATAAATAATAATAATAAATTGCTAAGCAATTAACTGTAAGCGTTGATGGACTGTATTATTAGTATTATTTTAAATAATGTTATAACCGTCTCTTTGTCTCTCTCTGCCCTCTGTCTCTCCCTCCCTTGTCCTTTCTTGCTCTCTCTCCCTCCACCTCTTCTCTTTCTTATGCTCCCTCCCTCTCTCTCTCCTCCCTCCCCTTCTCCCCCCCCCCCCCCTTCCCCTGTCTCTCCCCCCCGCAGGAGGAAGCACATCTCAGCCGTGCTGAACATTAGGGGCATGATGCGGCAGGCGGAGAGGCAGGAGGTGCTGAACACGGTGAGGGACCTGGAGGGCAGTGACGGCCTCTCCCGGGCGTCCCGCGAGAGTGCCCTGTTCTCTGAGGTCCCCGTCACGTCCGAGATGCACTGCCTCAACATGGGCCTCGCCCGCATCGCCCTCGCCGCTTCCTCCTGCCTCTCCAGCGTTCGCCCGCACCGCCGGAGTTCCTCCTGGAGAGAGGCGCCCGTGAAGGCTACCAAGCAGTGAGGCTGACTCCCCATACTGCAACCTCTGGAAGTGCTTTGTTTTTAATGGGGAAATCGGGAAAAATTACTTTACTCGCTGAGGTTTACTCAGAAAAACTGAGTTAAAAAACTGAACAAAAACTTAAATACACTGGAAAAAACTTAAAAGTTTGAGGCTGACATGATGAACTACCTACACTGACAGGGTTTACTTGTTCAATGAAGAAATGTTGGCGATGGCTCGAATTCCTCAACTTTCTGGTGAAACCGGGAAAAGATAGAGGATGCTGTCTTACTGAAGCCTCATTATCTGCCAGGTGAAACCAAGAGTTTGTTAAATAATGATGGTATATGCCAGTCATCAATACTCAGAGGGACATTTTGTTGTCTGTGGGACACTCAAAAAAAACAGATATGCATCATCTTGCGTACAAGCACAATTGCAACTCAGATCACAAGACAGAAAAAGATTTACTATGTAAAGGCTGATAAATGATATATTGAAATGCATTTTATACCAACTACAATAAAAATTATACAAATAAAAATATATTTTCCTATGACAAAGTTCTGTATAGCACACTGTACAATGCTGATATCTTGCTGCAATGTGCGATTAAGGCCTAATTAAAGGTACTGAAACTGCTGATGCGCAATTGTTGACAATGTTACAGTATAAGTGGGCTTACTGGCATGTTTTTTAGTTACCCTAACACTGAACTACAACAGGTCATCAAACCAATACACTGACAAAGATTTTGCATACATGATGTGTATATGTGTATTGTATGCAAAAAAGTCATTAATAACAGTTTGCAGGTTCAGACATGCATGACTATGTGTGCTTGTTATGTAAAATGATGAAAGTTTTTTTTTTTGCAAAATGTGAGCATATATACACAAAAAACTTTGGTAAAATACTGTACAATAAAATACTATGCTATAATATAGTGAAATATGTTTGTGGATTTTATCAATGAAATTGGAAAAAAGAGCCCAGAGAAATGTAGATGAAGGAACTGTGCTCAACAGCCCTACCAAGCAGTTTCCTCAGCCTACAAAACAAATGAACACTTAACCAAACACTGCAGGCCCTATACAGTACCTGTACAATCCAATACATTTCAAATACAGAATGAACAGAAAACCAATTTCAATGACCAGCTCAAAACTCCAAAGGGGTCATCCAGTCTCACCACTTTGGTGCTTCGTTCTTAAATCTTACTTTTCGCTAATTTAAACCAGTGTTGCTTTTTTCATCATCATTTTGATGCTTATTAAAATTAATTAAATATATTGTGTGAGAATCAAAAGGATAACAAATTGTAATAGACCATAATAGACTGATTCACAACAGACTCTCTTGTAGGTACAGTAGATTATCCTCATCTATCATTTTAACATATGTATTCTTTGTTCTTTGTAAATTCATACAATCAAACTGTAGATAAGATCTATCTATCTATCTATCTATCTATCTATAAATATATAGCACATTCCATCTCACACAATAATGAAATCACCTCAATGTTATGCAGGCTCAAGGAAATCTGTCCAAGATTTCTTTAGTGTGCGTGGGAACAATAGAGTGAGGGAAACTGGTTGAGTGGTAGGGTTGAAAAATGGAGGTGGGGGACAGTGGAAACAAAAACATATCAATGTCGATGGAACAGCGACATGGCTGTGTACTATTTTAGGAGGCAGATTTAAATCTTCCCAAGCTCAGAAGAAAACCTATCTCAGAGTGGAGGGCATTTGTGGTAGATTCTCACTGATAGCGTGTACTGACTTAAAGTGATTGACAGTCAGATGGAGAGCTCACCAGGTGACACCATTCAGCGATTGTTGCATCTTACTATTTCTGTTGTGTTTTTTTTTTCTGCTGTACTATTTTGTTTCGTTGGCACTTGGTGCCATTTTCCATTTGCCCAGGTCAAAACACAAGGTCCCAGTGTGGAGACTGACGAGGTGGCAGCTATGAAAATGTTTTAGTCTCTACCAAGGGGATGTTTTTCGATAAACAAAGGTTTCCTGTTGTCCACCGAGGTGGCAAACGGATACTTTTATTGGAGCAAAGTTTACACAGCACTGTGGGAGGGAGCTTCCTCTGCCCTCGCTGTGGAGGGCACCTTGCCTCACAGACCCTGGTGTTTCATAACACTTGCATAACTCAAAAAAACATGTTTTTTTATGCAACACAAAATCGAGCCTGCACGCATCTTAATCCACACAGATCGAGCAAAGTTAAAGTGACTTTTGTGACTTTTGTGAGTGAGTTTTTAACATTCCCTCCCAATTCATCCCAGTTGTACGTGCACATATGAAGAACTACATGTAATACTGGAACATTTAAAAATGATATTAAGTCTTCTTAATACTACATATTGGTTCTGTGCGGCAGGTTACACTATAGTAAATTGCATACACTGCATATCACCTTATTTTATATGGTTTAAATCAATTATGGTAGATGGCTTCTCTGTTTGTAGGGGTGCACACAGACCTCACAGATACAAGCACTATGCCTTTTCTTGCATGTGAAGCAAAGGAACACCAGCACTGCTGGGGGAGGGTGGGAAGGGGTTAAATATCCCAGCAAAAATGGTATTCATTAGGGCTTATAAGAGCATTATAGTTCAAATATGAGGAATTCCCCAGGAAACACTATCAGCCTTCCTCTAATTAATACACAACAGACTGGAAAACCTATTTGACCTGAAGCAATAACAGCCGCTGATTATTTTAGGAAGAGGGTCGCTGGATTTCTTTGTTGAGCAAAATGGTTGGGTTTCTTGTTCCTCGTCAGTCTGGCAGCGCGTGAGCAAAGGTTTCCTTGGGTTTCTTTCCCTTGCACAGATCTGGTCAGAGCGCTGGCATCACTTTCCTCCCTCCCAGGTCTCTGAGGAAGCCTGCAGTGATTGCATATCACCTAAGACCTCTTTACTGGAGCAGTAAGACAAAATACAACCAGACATAACACAGACTGAGGGCGCTCAAGAAAGGAAGACCATATCCCCCCACGTCCTCTCTGTCGTGTGTTTATTATTGCTATAAAGCCAGCCTGAAAGAGCACAACCCTATTTTAAAACTTTTATTTGTCTTCTGCCAGGCACATGCCCACAACTGCAAAAATGAAGAAAAAAAAAGGCAGTATCGGATGCCCCAGTGGGATATCCTTCACTTTTAGTACATCCCCTCAAAGACCATGAAAGTCAAATGCATTTAGTGGATTTTGAAGCATCTTCAAATGCATACTTTGAGTCCAGGGGTCAAGGGGTCAGTAGTGCTTGACCTGTGGAGTGGGAGTCAACACCATCAGCTGAGCTTCCTGACACACTCTGCACAAAGCCCCTTAATCACAGCCAAACTTACCTTTCAGTTAGCTTTCGTGGTAGAGTTGCCGAATCTCTGCTGGCCTCCAAGACATCGTGGTGGCTCTAGAGGGACCAGCATATGCAGCCTGTTCTAACAGGACATCCAATGCATGCTATTATGATGTACACATGTAGCTGTAAGGGTTGCACACTTATGAAATTTGATAGGAAACCCCAATCTGCAAAAGAAAAAAAAAAAAGAAAAAAAGACTTAAACAAAAAGTATGAGACTATGAGATCAGTTGTCATTGGTTATTGTCATTAGAAAGTTCCGTTGGTGATTAAAAAAGTCATGCATTTTCATTTTTTGTTGTATTTTTGTCTGTATGATCAACATGCATAAACCCAAAAATATAATTTTTCATCCATGCAGAATTCTACTGAGCAAATTCTTACAGCACGTGAGAAACATCTACTGCATTTTTTTGAAGATTCAGATAGGCTCCCGTTCATGTAAGTGTTGAAAACATTTAAGTGCTCTTTTTCAACACTTGCTGAAAAGCAAGCAATCAAAGGGCCAAATGTATTAATAGCAATCAGCAGGGATTTTTGCAGGGGGGTCCAGTTAGGTTGACGAGGACAATGCTCTCTGTTTTTAACCAAGACCTTCAACAAGAGAGGTTATACCTGGAGGCTCTCCACCCAGATGAGATGATAACAATTCCAAAAATAAGAAACAGCTTTATTGTAAATATTTGCGACAGGGCATGTGTTCTTCCCCCCACCCCACCCGCCGTCAAGTCCGGTGCAGGCATTGGACTAGTGCGGGTGATGTCAATGACACTGTAAACATCCATTAAAACAAGGATATTTGTTTTCCTTTGTGTAAATTGTTTTGACATTCCAATAATAGTGAGAAAAAAAACAGCTTGATGGATTATGTCTGCAATGTGCGTACACGGCGGCCTTTATTTACATGACAGCATCCAGCAGGAGGGGAAATGAGGCTGGCATACTGCACGCATTGCTCTGGCTAATTCCGAAGGCCATCTCTTCTTCTTGCCTTATTATGGGATGGCCAGGCCTCTTTTACCTTGCAGTTGATCTCAAATTTGCCTGAAAAATTTCTGAAACTTGCCAGAAAAAAAAGATGTGTCACTGATTTCATGATGCCCTGCGTGCATCTTAAATGTTCTTGTATTGTGTATAAATAAGAACATGTAAATGCAGTCTAGCAAGCTTTTTAAGCCAAGGCTAATCTTACTGGATCTGATTTTTGATTCATACACTTATTAGAGGAACAAATGCTTGTGGCGTGTTTCTCAGTAATTATTCAAAAGGTGATTTTCTCTCTTAATATTTTGAGGATTATACAAGGGACCTGTTTATTCATTGACAGTATATGGCACGTAAGTCTTTAAACTGAAGAAAATGTGATCTCTGCATATAAACAAGTTTCAGTTACAATTCCTCACACATTGTGTTAGCGCAGACCGCCCGAAACAAGTTCAGAAAAACGACGTGAGAAACAGGGGAGGGGATGGCAAGTGAGCAGCGGCACTGTCAGAGGAACTTTGAGGAACAGCGACTTCTGGTTAAAACAGGGTGTACAAACGGACATCCTCTTTAGCTGCATATTTACAGTGTATTTTAGGGGAGCTCGCTGCAGCCGGTGCCAAGGCTCTCAGATGTAGTTTGGTGTAACCTCTCTGGTGTCGTTTGTTTCACTCTTTGTCAGCTGCTTATGAAACACACAACTCAAAGACTAATGAGGGAAAGCTGGCACCTCTCTCCCTGAGTGATTAAACAATAAGACTAAAGCTGAACTATGAATAAACTAGGTATATTTATTCACTTTAATATGGTTGTCATGTAAAGAGTCTATTTCCATTTATTCAAACACAAAATACTTCACTGAGATGCTTCATTCTTTTTTTAAACTCTGTACTGTGTGTGGCTTTCAGTGGCTTCAGTCTGTCATCACTGTTTATTTACTTTTCTGATTTTTATAAAGAATGAGAGCTTTGCCATGGAATATTGCAACATTCCAAGACTGGACCAAAACATTCCCTTTTCTGTGGGTGGTAGTGTAGCATAGTGGTAAGGAGCAGAACTTGGAGCCAAAAAGTTGCTGGTTTGATTCCTTGCTGAGCTACTGCTCTTGTACCCTTGGGTAGGGTACTTAATGCAGAATCAGTAAATGTCCTGCTGTATAAATAAAAAAAAACAGTTTGGAACCTATGTAAGTCCCTCTGGATAAGAGTGTCTGTTAAATGCCAATAATGCAATTTATTATCTTTGATATCTTGTGTTCAAGTAATGTGACATCTCCTTTTTGTGTATTTCAAAGGGTCTGTATCTGTTTGTTCATTTATTTTCATACATTTATTTTAATACATTTCACATCTCCACTATGCCAAGATTACAACCAAATGTTCTGTTTTTTTTTCATCTTTGATCTCTTGAGTGTAACTAAGTCACATCTCTTGATCTGTTTATTTCAAAGGGCATTATTTGTTCTTGAGTCTGTAAGTGATACATTCACACCACCTGGAGAAACAATGGATTTGTGCCTGCAATCGGATGTAGGTGTGCCTTACATATCAGGGCATTGTAAAGCTTCTTAAAATTTCACAGCCAAGAACATGTCTATATCTGCAAAAAAAAGTAATTTATTGGCCCAGCACAGTCCCAGGAGCAAAAGCTGTTTCACATGGCAAGATGTTAGTCTGGGAAAAACAATGGTGCCTCTATTAAAATATGGCAACAGGGACTGATCCTGTGACCTTTTGCTGTGATGCATACGTAAACCGCTCATGTTCTCCTCTGTCCTACCTAATCAGGAAGAGGTGCTGCAGGAAATCCAAACACAAGGTGCAATTGGAGGTGAGCTGAACAACATTAGACCTCTTTTATCAACTCAGGGAAATAAACCTCTTCTTCTAAAATGGCCTGCTATTCAGCTCACGTGGAGAGCAAAGGTAATAACCCTGGGTATGTCACATGTCCCATGGCCTAAACTGAAAATGTCACTGTTAGATCTTCTATTATTATTATTATTATTATTATTATTATCATTATTATAACCTTATAAGCAGGGTTGGGAGGGTTACTTTAAAAATGTATTTGGATAGAATTACTAATTACCTGTTAAAAAATGTAGTCAGAAACCTAATCCAAGTATCACAATATTAAAGTAAGGTAACTTGATTACTTTCCGTTACTTATGGATTGCCTCAATACCAAATATGACGTTGACGACTATGATGTTAATTTGGTAGCTAGCTAACTAGCTAGCTAACAGTACTAAAGTTGTCAGAACAGGTTGCTTGCAGTGTCTGTGATAAAATTCACTATTTGGTCAAAAGAGACATGATGAGGCTGTATTAGTTTGATAGCTAGCTAGATAGCTATTAGTAATATGAAAGGTGAGCAGTGAAAGCCAAATTAGCATTAATTAACAAATTAATGTTGTTTTTTTTATTATTATTATTTTATATGATTTATTTATTATGATTATTTAGTATTCTTTCAATAGTTACCTTTTTTTTTGTATCCTAATTAGGTAACACCGTTCCATGTATTCCGTTACTCCCCAAGCCTGCTTATAAATGTATGCACCCTGATGACAGTTATACTTAATTGTATATATTACACACACACTCATGCATATATATGTTTAGCGCCCAGTGGACTGCTGGTACAACAGTGGAGGACAACCAGGCCTTCACACCAATCAAATCCCTCTGGAAGTGTCAGAAAGTAGGTACAGGTAAATCCATGAGGGAGAGAAGCCAGACATGCTCCATCACTGAGTCATAATGTGTGAGTGTTGGACCTGGTGGCAACAGTCAGAGGACTCTCACCAGCAGCCATCATGATGACACCAGGGCAGTGCTGGCCTCCAGGAAGGCCTCCGGCTCCACTGCCAGGCCTGTGTCAGCCTCCCCCAAGGTGGGCCGGAGACGAGGAGGGACGGGAGGGACATGTCCCAGGACAGAGGGGAAGGAACTGGGGGCAGCAGAGGAGGAAAGGGAGAGCCCACCTCGCTGGCCCGTCCGCCCACATGTGTCTGCAGCCCAGGCCACGGTTTCGGGAGGAAATGCTGAGGGCGAGACAGTGGGACAGCACGTTCCACGGGAGGGGTGAGACAAGAGGGTGCACATCCTAAAAACGATCACGTTAAAGGAGGATCAAGAAAGGGGCACGGGTTCACGTTTGTCCAAATCAAGGGATGGCCCCCCTGCCAAAGCCTTGGCAAAGGCAAAACAATGTCAGATTAAGACAAATAAAACAGACAAAAATAATCTCACTGGTGCTTTTCCACACTGTGAGCTTGTTGAAAGTATAAAATACCTGTAACAGTGAACATCCAACAGGATTACATTAAAATTAAAATTGTCACCATGCCTGTCAATTTGGGTGATGTTGCTAGTGAGAGGTTGTAGTAGGATCTTTTTCATCTCATCCTTTTAGCATTGTTGTGATTTTGCTGTTTTGTAGAGTGTGAGACCAGGGTTCCATTCCGAGTTCTTTCAAATGTTTATTGTCTCTCATGAACCGCCCCCCCCCCCCCCCCCTTTGCTCAACACAATATATGATGAAATTAAAGCCAGATAATTATATGTTATGAAGTCCTGACAATTGTGTAACGTGAGATTATGAATCCTTCAAGATATAGTAACAGATACAAATTATTTATAATTCACCAAAGTATACCGTATATTGTGTACAGTATACAGAACAAAATTGTAATTCACAACAGAGGCACTATTGACAGTGCCTGTTGCAAACAGTGTGTACTAGCGCCCTCAAGTGGTAAAGGCATAAACTTACAAGCAGAACACAGTCATCCCTGCATCCACATGTCTGTCCAAATAGAGTTCTTACTGAGAGGTCAGTGATACGGGCTAGATGTGACACACTAATACATTGTACATTGCTGTCCCCATCATAGCTCCAACTGCAAAGGAAGCCATTAGGAATGACACAAGTTGTTCTGCAATCCAAATAGTGCATGAAGTAATGTCGGTGAGCATGGAATTGATTTTGCTCCAAATATACAAGTGTTCTTTGGAGAATATATAGGTATGGTGGAGAACGCAGAAACCTACATCCTGTGTTCTTTTCTCCTCTAGTAATCTGAAGAACAAGCTGTCACTGCAAAATTGCTATGGCTGAGATGGTTATGTGTCAAACCATCAGCCTTCAAACACATTCAGCACAAGGCTCCTCGTTTTCCACAGACTAATACTAGACTTCAGTTTGAAAAAGGTTCTATAGTATACTGTATTAATCCTTTTTTATTTAAATACCTCAATAAAATCCTCTTCTTCTATTGCTGGGATGAAAGAGACTATCTGTAGTAAAAACATATATGTTTGATATCTGGAACCAGGTGTTAGTAAAAGTCCCAAACATCAAAACGTGTTTTGTTCCGACAAAGAAGCAGATTCGATGTTTGTAGAAAAAGACAGGAAGGTTTATTTGCACAGCTGGCCGTGGGAACATCAGCATTGAGCAGAAGTTCGACAGGTATAGCATTTATTTCATTTTTATACAGGTAATAGCAGGCACATTTACATATGAGTTATGATGACCAGCGGGGGTGTTGTTTCTGATTGGTTTTGTGGAGCTGTGCATAGCTTAACAGCTCCCTCTCTAATTGGGTATTTCCTGAGCCCTGTAACCTAATTGGCTCCGTAGGGTTCACAAGAGGCGCCGTTTGGCTCCGGTCGGATGTAGCGACATCGCTTTGTATTCGAAAATACATCACTTGTCTCCAGCATTTGTATTCGAATACACATCGCGTGTCTCCAGATCAAACGCCATGCTGTTCCACAAAACTGTCTCCTAACACAGGCTTGCTGCCCTCCTCTGTACTTTTTTATGGTATGACTTCCAGAACTAGACACAGTGCTCTCAATGGGGTATAATAAAGATTTATGTAGTAACCACATACACACACACACAAACATGCACGCCTACAAGCACATACACATGCAATCACACACACAGTGCTCTTGCCTATTTTTTCCTTTAGATGAAACAAGGAAAACAACACTGAGAACTGAAAATTGGGAATATTCATTCTTTGGATTTCTCAATGTGTAAGTGATTATAGTGATTCCCTCCAGGATAGTTCTGTATTAGTGTAGTTTTGTACTGAGACTATGTATGATGCAAAGGAGCAGGCCTAGAGGTATTATTCACATGAATGACACCAAACAATGTCTAACCCCATAATAAGTTGGGTAAGAATGGTTAACATGGCATGTCTAAATAAAGGACAAGTCACCTTTATTGATTGTTTCATGGGGCCATTTTTTATTGAATCATTGTCTGATCATTTTTTACAACCCAAAAAATTCAAATTTAGGTGATGTCAGGAGTGCCTGACAATGGAAGCTTGATCCCAGGATGTCACCAACAGAACAGGAAACGTGAAAAAACGAATGGAAAAAAGGAAGGAAGGAAAAAGATTAAGAAAAAAAAAGAAAAGAGAGACAGAAGTAGAGGGAAGAAAGAGGGGAGCAGAGTCAAGAGTCTCTAGAAAGGCCAGAGTCTGCTCGCATGTTGGCGGGCGTGGTTTCTTATTTGATCGTATAAAAAGTGCAACTCCCTCTTTACTTCTGAGCGGGAATCATGCCATCGATGGCTTCTCCCTTCTCCAGCTTCTTCTCCATGTCAACCATCAGCTTCACACCATCGACCACCAGCTGGACCTGCTCGACCTCAGAGGAGCCCAGACGGTCAGCGTTGGAGATGTCGAAGACACCACCCACAGATGCGGTGTCAACACCACCTGTTGGAAAAAAAGGTACAGAGTAAAAGGTCAGTCCTCTTAAAAGGCACTAAGAAATTTGCCAGTGTCTGTCAACAAGCCTGTGCAGATGTTTAGAAGTAGGTGGAGTTTGACCTTCAAATGAAGCAGTTCTGATTTCCATGGTGTGGTGTATTTCCTTATTACATACACTATGTAAGTTGTTCGGGAAAAGGGATTCACTGATGTAAAAGATAATAGTACCCATTTAAGGTCTGAATTATGTCCTCACCCTGGTGCTCACAAGGTTGCATGTAAAACTGTATGTAGACACTTTGACTGATAAAAGTTGCCATTTATCGAGAAAGGTCTCAGGGGGGAGATGTGCCTATTCTTCTGCAAAACTGCTTGATAGTGGGAAAGCCTGATGATGACACCAGATGTTAGTGTGATTCTGGAGCAGGGTGGTAAGACGGGATAGAGATGCAAACCTGTGCCACGCTTCTGCAGACGCAGCCTGGTGAGGATCTCCTCAAACTTGGCGTGTGTGCTCAGCTTGGGCAGCTTGACGTGCACACCGCCGCGCAGGCCGGTGCCCAGGTTGGAGGGGCAGGTCAGGATGTAGCCGAGATGCTCGTTCCACATGAAGCCGTGGTTGTGCTTCTTGAAGATCTCCTCAATCTGCCGTGGAGGAAGAATGGCAGACGTGGACACGGTTACAGGTGAGCTGTGCTTGAACAACCCCAGAGCAAATCTTCAAAACGTAATTCAGGTGTGCAGGCTTATGAACAGCATGTGCATGTAAATATATGACACTGTTTTAATGGATCATGAACAGCCTCTTGTCGTGGTCCAGACATACAGTACTGGGAAGAGTGTTGTGTTTGCTACAAGTCAGCATTAAGGTGATACACAGTAGCTAAGTTCTCAGATGGATCAATCAAATATGCTGGACGTTAGCCCCCCCATGACAAAGACTAAGTAACTCTGGTGTGAATGAGGTAGAGGAGAGTAACAGTGATACTGGAAGTAAAGGCAGTATGTAGAGACTGACCCGTTAAAGAGGAAGATTGAAAGAGACACACAGAGCTCTTGCTGAGTTGTCCTCAGACAACCCAAAGGCAAATATTCCATTAGTCATTCATGTTTTTGATCTTACAGACATTATATTTGTGTATGCATATGAGGCTGTGCAAATGGATATCAGCTCTCCGGAAAATACAGCACTGGAGAGAGTCATTAGGTTAGTTCTAAAAAGTTAATAGCAAACTGATCTGAGTGGTTAGGTTCTCAGGTGGATCATGGATATGCTGCACATTGGCCCAGTGTATGACCAGCTGGTATGAAGCTGTGGCAGTGTGGTTAAAGAGCTTGGCATATAACGCAAAGATTGCTGATTCACTTCCCGTTTGGAAAACTACTGCAGTGATAAGGCCCTTAACCAGGATTTTTTCCAGTTACTTTGCAGCTTTATGAGTGGATGATATGTACTGCAAAGCCATGCTACGTCCGTACCTTCTGCAGGCCAACGCAGAAGCGCCTGAAGACCTCCTTCATGTTGCCTCCCTTCTGCATGGAGATGACACGCAGGTGATCCTCCTCGTTCACCCAGACCAGGAAGGTCTTGTTGTCGTTGTGCCTAATGGCGAGAGGGAACAACATGAAAATTCAGCCCATTGGATCACATTTCCTCAGCAGAAGGAAACTCCATACTAAACATCTACATTTGGAGGCACTTAAGTGCATGAATGTACACTAAAAACTGTAAACTCAGAAAAGAATGGGCATGGATCAAGGAAGCCAGTGTTTCAGGAGAATAGCTACGCACTGGTCAGAATTCTACATTCTTTGTCTCTCTAAAGTTCCAGTTCTAAAGGACTGGCAATGAGGGAGGCTGACGTAATGGACTGAATATAAAATGGAGCTCACCAGATGCCTCTTGCATCGGGCCAGTCGCGGGCCATGCCAGCAGCCAGCAGCAGGGGGGACACGGGCTTGTCAAACAGGAAGTGGTCAGCGATCAGCTGCTCCTGCTCCTTGTCAGTCATGCTCTTCAGGGGGTAGTACTTGCCCTTGAACTCTCCGTCCAGGCTGTTCAGAGCTGGGGGAACACACAACCCGATTGGACAAGATCCGGCAGGTGCGGCCAATCACATGACACATATGGGCTAGAGCCTACAGGTGCAACAGGTACGGGACAAACAGGATGCAACTAGGCAAGAGTTTACGCATACAATCAAGTGGCTACACAATATGTCTGGGGAGGAGCCGATAGCATGGTGCAGGTAATAGCTATAGAGATTTTAATTGGAGGTTACAGTACTGTAGCACCACATCCACACATGCATGTGGATGGATGGGCTAATGGGGGGAGCTTTTTGAGGGCTAATGGAAGGAAACTTGAGGTTCTGGAGAGGTTTCCAGTGTTTGTTCCACCTGAGCTCATCACTGAATACATTATTAAGCTATATTAATGTACGTGGTGCATCCAGTAAAATGTAGAGCACCTCTAGCGCATGACCACCTCCATACATCTGATCCAATTATGTAATTAAGAGCCAATATGGAACAAAAACCTGAGACATTTGCTGGCACTTCAGCACGATGTTTGTCCAACAGTGGCTCAGGTGGCTACTGTGCATTGAAGGGGGTAGGACTGAATGGAGCAGAGTGAAAGGGGCAGTTGTTAGGACAGGGGGCTGACACACTCTGAATGCTGCTGCTCTGTCTGTGACCTACCCTCGATGGACAGCCTCTCAACAGCTCTGCGCTCGCCACGGCTGTTGTGGGGGGGCAGGGTGTATCCCTTGATGCTACGGCCAGTGCGGACGCGGCTGCTCAGAACGTAGTTGGGGTCCAGGTCATCACCACCCTGCGAAATGCAAACATGCAGGTGTCATTCACTTTCGCACACCTTTAACACAACCATTCTGGATCTCCAGGATAAGTTAGGGCAGCCAATTGGTAATTATTGTAAGACTGTAAGATTTGTTACAGTAAATTATTGTTAGTGGCATGCTGATGTTGCCCTGTAAGTGCATCAAAAGTGATCAAATGGTAATTTCATGATACATGACTGTTAGGGTCATGATGGTCCGTAGCAATCAGATGGAGAAGGCATGTAGCATTAACTCAATCAACAGTCCCCGATGCCAGTGCAATGTATGGCTTTACAAATGTAGCCACAAACTGAAAAACATTTGATCTGTGTGGTTCTATGCAAAAAAAAAAAACAAACGTATTCACCTTCAGGTTCTCGAAGTTCAGGTCGGTCTTGTGCTTGTCAGTTGGCTTGTAGCCACCGTGACGGTCAGCGATGACGGGGTCCAGCAGATCCTTGAAGAGCTCGTAGGACTCCTCATCACCAGCCACACAGCCCACAGTCATGATGAAGGGATGGCCTAAGGATGGGGATGAGGTGGACTAAGTGTTAGGTTATGCTGTTCACACGCACAGCCAGGGATCAACAGTAATTATATAGGTAAACGAACTGAAGGAAAAAGGAAGCATCACAGGGTAGACATCAGATAACACATCTGTGTAAGCAAATGAAGCAAATGGGTTTGCATGGGTATTACTGGTACTCATACTGATATTAGTTGTTGTTGACAGAGCTTGGATGGATTTTGATGTCTGTTTGCAATGCCTTTAACATCATCACCATGGAGATCAACAGACAGTACATCAGCTTTTTTTTAAATAAATGGACTACCAATGGATTACAGAGGTCTGTGTACCAGTTCACTGTCAAAATATATGTAGGAATCGATTCATAGGGGACAATCCTCACCTGGGTTGTCCACTCCGGTCTGGATGACGTCATCCAGGGTGTAGCCGCTGGGGGTCTGCTTGTCCCTGAGCTTGGCGTAGATTTCCTTGGTCAGTGCTTTGGCCATGTGGTTGTTGTGCTGGGAGAGGTCAGGGAACTCCTCATCAGCTGAGAAGTTCATCTTGAAGTTGTTGTGGGTGTTTCCGAAAGGCATGATTGCGTTTCTCACACTTTCTCTGCACAAAAAAAGGCACAGGGATGGCGGGCAAGGCTGTGAAAAAAGATGACACTCCAGACAATCCAGACAGACCTGCTCTGGCATAAATTCAGCCCCGATCCATGATAAAACAGAAACATGGAAGGGATGTATATGAATGATCTCAAGTCTGTGCAAGGCAGTCTATAAAAATGTTTAAAGGGTTATGAGACGTGTTCCGTTGAACAGCTGTGTTGTTATAGGGTTGTGGAAACTGAATCTGCGCTTTGGTCCTCTTGGCTATCACCAGCCCGCAACTAACTTAGGCCTGCTTATATACATAGTGCAGTAGAGGGTATTTATAGCAGTTTGGGGTCACACGACCATGCCTTGATTTTACCTCTGAGGATGAAAGCCTGTGAAGCAGCCAGAAATTTGAAATTTAAAATTTGGATCTTTCTCTAAAAATGCAGGTCACTGTTGTTTGGTTTTCATGCCACATGAGATCTTTTCTCTTTAGTGGCTTTTTTTATCAGTGGCTAATGTCACTTGATTTGCATTCATCAGAATATTCCAGATAGCCATCACACTGTGGTTGCCATGACAATGATCAGGAGCTAAGCTGTGATCTATTTCAGAAGCGAGCGACAGCTGTGGGTTGTAATGTACTTGGCCTGCCCATTGGGTCTGGTTACCTGCCTGCTGAGGTATATCCCATTACCAAAGACCTGCGTCACAGGGCTACATACAAGGTCAGGACTTTCATTCTAACCCGCTGGTCACTACAGGACAGTATAGCGTCACTGGAGTCTGCCACTTAGCTTTTGCTTGTTGCTAACTCCGGATCAGTGGTGGAGTCCACCCAAAGCATGTAGCAAAGTAATTGGCAAAGTTATCATCCATAAGACACTCACAAGACAATACACATCAGCATCAAAATTGCAATCAAAACTCACTGAAAAACAGAATCACAGACCAAACCAGCAGTGCAACCTCAGCCATACAATCACAGGGATAAATCATGTTTCATGCTTTGAAAATCCTAATTGAATGGATCCCTGTTTTTTTTGTTCTTGCATAGTTACCCCAATTTTCTGAATTCTTAAGATACTCAGTAGAGGTCTAACTCTTTTTAAAGATGTGTGGAAATTCAATGAATGGCTATGCAGCTCCTGACTAATTTACTTTCTTGGCATTTGTCCATCCACACTTCACCCTGCAGCTACAGATTGGCTGTTTGTGAATGGCTTCTGTATTCCTCAGCAAGAGAGTCTCAATGCAATAAGCAAAAAAACAGACAAAACTAATCTGCAGATTATTCTGGCTACACTTTCTTATGTTGCACAGGAAGTCATCTGTGCCCTTTTCTTAGTTTCACTCTTGATTGGTCCTGAATATCTGCTCCTTCTGCCCTGACAATGACGAGAGACGCCTGCAGTTTCTGCGTTCTATGCCTCTGTGACATGCTGATGGGCCAGGAGAGGCATCTCTTTGCAACCATGCAGTCACAGCTGCAATCTAAAATCATTGGTGTCCATTTTAGTTGCGGTTTCTGCCCCCAAACATCCACTTGCACACACCCAAAGCTGAGCAAGGGGCTGGAAGCTGCATAGCACAAAATGTGTTCTTCTCGCTCCTGAGCTCTGCAGAGGTGCCCTCAGATTGCAAAACAAGCAGCCGCTAAACAAAATTTCAACCCCCACATGCCACAGGTTGAAGAGGCATCCACCAGAATTGAAAAAAAAAAAATTATTTGGATGAGGGAGACAAAAAAGTCTTTTGGATTCCAATTACCGGTGGAGACATAAATATTAAATTATTCAAATATCACAAAAATGATTATGCATTCCTCTTCTTTATATGAAGTTTTTGAGTTTTCCAAATAAATCACCCTCCCACTTTCCCTCCCACTTTCATTCAATCGGGGTTTACCTGCACAAAAGAAATCGGTAACAGTCCTTGGGATCAGATCCTGTTCACCAAAGCCAAAATAGGGGTCGCCCAAATTTGAAGGTCTTACACCTTGACTTATATACCCAGCTGCCCTGCACCCATTGGCCAGCACATTTTCTCCATGCTAATTCCTCATTGGCTGGATTTGCTCTCCGATGCCCTGTTTAGTTTCTGAAAGGCGATAACTTACATCACAGTCACCCAAGATGGGACAACAGCTGTACCCCCTCTTCTCTGTCTTTGGCCCATACATAGCTCACTGTAGAGGGGGAGGGGGGTGGGAAGGGGGAGCAGTGTGACAGTGAAAGATAAAAAAGCTGAGACATGCTTTTGCCAAACATGCCAGAGATTTCATAAGCGCTTATGCCTGAGCTTATGGGTTTGAAAAAAAATACTGGAATGTCTTCTTCCGTTATAACATGCGAGCCTTAATTTCCAGTCTCACTCTCTGGTTTCAAGAGGTTCCATCCATGCTGAACCCTTTTTACTGTTGTTTCAAACTGTATGCGTGCATGTCAGGATTAGCATGGAGGCTCCTTGATTTCAGTGACGGGACAATCATGCATATTTGGCCCACGGTGATGAAAGGGGAGGTGTTGATGCTTTATTTCTTCAATCACAGACCACCCAAGGGAAGCTGATACTGCATGTGTGAACACAGATTGATCAGGCTGTTACAGAAGATACAGGTTCCAGATCTGCCTGATGCATGTTACCAATGGGGCTTACATACCTCCACAACAAGAAAGATCTACCACTACTATCTGAACTTCAAACAGGACGTGAGGAGTACAGCAAGGACCTTTTTTCCCAAACTGCTTGGCCTTGGAATCACTCCAACCCTACAGCTTTGAACAAATTTTGTTCCCATCCTTATTTTACCACAGTTAAACGTATGAACTGTATGAAGACTGTTTCATTTATCTTTTGGACATGTAGTGTTTGTGAGGACGGAGTGCATTTTACACGAGGGAGTCTGACATTGCTGCTAGTTTCAGACTTTTGGAATTGCAGGCTTTTAAGGGGTTACTCTCTGACAGCACCGTATGACAGCGTCACAGTCTGCCTGACTCCTGGCGAAAAGCCAGCCATGTAGTTGGCTCCTCTCTCTACCACTCTCCTCCCTCTCAGTGGTTCTCCCAGACATGATGACAAATTATGGAGGTAATTCCATTCACCTGTATATCTATTGATATAGAAATCTATGTGCCTCCTCTCACTTTTCGTTCTGTGCCTTTCTCTGAACAAATTGTCTTGATGCCACAGATCTCTCCATCTTTCCATCTCTCCATCTCTCCCCTTCCATCCATTCTGTTTTCTCTCATTATATCTCTAACTTTCTTTCTCTCTCTCTCAAGTTGTGCTGACACCACAGATTCTAGGCCACATGTCTTTGCACACAGATTCATAGCCGACTTGGTGGAAGCACTGCATAGCCTTACCCTAACGGGTTAATATGGAAGTGTCTCACATTTCCATCCTTAGGGACCACCCCTCACCTCCTGACCCCTCTTTCCAGTATCATTTCCATTTGAGCCAAACAATCACAAGAGCACAGCAAGCCATGACACTCTGAGGCATCAGAGGACAGGCGAAGCCCACAGAAAGCACATCGAAAGAAAGAGTTTTGAACTGGCTGCCGCTTATGCGGATGGGACTACACAAATCAGCTCTGGGTGGCACAAGTTTAATCTGAATGGTCCACACCACCATTCAGCTACCACCCAACCTCTACTACTTGACCACCCCACCACCCCGCACCAAGAGTCTTGTGACAAGGCCAAATTGGTCTCTGCCAGCTCTTGGTGTAAACCAGTTTTTCTGTCTTTTTTGGTTCATTCTTTCTGACTTTCTTTTTCTGCAATCTGTTTGACCACACGGCTGCAGTCTGCAGTATCTGCAACCATAATCTATCTATCTGTCTACCTACCTATCTATCTATCACACCAGTGGACCTCATTATAAACTTGAAGCAGTCACAAACAGCTATTTCAAGTTCTCAGCATGCATGTGGAATATTGCAGGTTGCAGATATTGCAGGTGCCTTATCAGGTTCATGACCCATGACTCCCTAGTAATTTAATAAGATTCAGATATTAAACCACAGCAAGAGCTCCCATGCAAAGCAATGATGGTGAAACTGAAGATGAATGAGAAGCAGAGCCAAATAACCCTTCAGGGCTGCCTTGGGGGGGCTTGGGGGGTGGGGGGTGGGGGGTGGGTGAACCCCTGTAATCTCAGGAAGTTCAGTTGGTCTCTGCTGAGGTTTAGCGTGGGGATGCCCCAGATTTTCTGTTGCAAGAGGAGAAAAGCATGCAGCACACACCCTGCTATCAGAGCAGAGCTTTACAAACCAAAAAACCAAAGAATGGATGGCAGACATAATAGCATTATTAACACAATAGCATAAAAAACGTAGAGGTGGCTTTATGGGAATAGACAAGTATAAAGATAGTGGGTAAAAAGAGAATGAAGAGAGAGAAAGGGTGTGGATCTGCTACTGGACCAAACTAGGGGCGGGGTGGGGTCAGTGGGAAGGGGGGGGGGATTGTCAGGGTGCCCTTGCCCTAAATTGACACCCAGTGTCCCGTTTCACAGCTGTCAGCCAGTCGTCCGGCCTTGACATGACTTACCAAATTAGTCTCTGTCCTGGCTCCTACTACTCCCTTCCATCCACCACCACCCCCCTCCTCCCACAGCCACTCCCACCCAACCTGATTCTGCCCGACCCCCCTGCAAAAACCAACCAAACTCTGGCCTGATCACCAGGATTGCAAAGAATGCTGAAATCAATTGCAGGGATAGCGCAGTGGAAAGACTGTCTTTGCTGCAAGAGTTCCCGCTGTTGCAGGCTCTGAAGGCCAGTATGAGGAGATTTGGGTTAAACTGAAGTTTTTCCCATTGTACCTCTTGGGAGGAGGATAGTGAACCCATGATCCATCTGATGCCTGACTGCCAAATCCAAGGTCTTTTTTTAGCACTGGCTTTCCGTTAGATGTCCTTCATGTGTGATAGATAACACAATGGGCAGCGCCTCAACCCCAAAGTGCTGGCGATTGCTGGGGATTGGGAGATGGGGTGGGGTGAGGTGGAGTTGGGGGATGCTTAAGTTGTTTTAAGCTCTGGCAAGGAGGGTTTGTGGGGAATGAATGCTGACACCAGAAGTCCATTCCAGGAGTAACTTTATTACAGGAGCAAGCAAAGATTCAGTACTCTTCAGGTTTTGAAAAAACATAAAAAACAAAAAATGCAGCATAAATAAAAATTGCTAAACATATTTGCCAGAAATGAAACAAAAAAATTAAAAAATTAAACAAAAAGATGCCTAAGGTGGGGACAAAAATAATTATTTAGGCAAGACTACGGAAACAATTTGTAATCACAAATGAAACACATAACTGACAGCTGACAGAAGTTCTGCTCTGACTTCTGGTAACCTCACAAGTAAAGCTTGAGTATTTTACTTATGCTGCTGCACCTTGCATTTCTCTATAAAGTATCCATCGGTTGTGGTATGTTGTACAATATGTGCACCATGGGGAAATGCACCACACAACGGCACATTTCTGGCAAAAGTATCGACTTAATTCCTACGGATGACACAGTAACACGTGTGGATTGTCTTTTGTGAGAAAGAAGCACCTGTGCATGACAATGCGGGCTGATACATGCGGATGTTAGTTTGCTTCTGCAAATACTGTTAACAGTTTAGTCGTAACCACAGCCCTGTCACATACAACTGGAAATGCAGGTCCCTCAGAAGCCCAAATCAGCCCAATCACAGCCAGGCGTGGCTGGGAGCCGCAGCATGGGCTTGTCTTGAGGGCCCGTGGCCAACCTGGTGCTCGTCTTAGTGGAACGTTTGATATCCAGCTCCTCCAAGGGGGGAACTGTCCCTCCCGTCAGAGGGAGAATCAGGCGTGCTGTAGACCGACGCTGCACTCCCAAATTAGCCCACAGCAACAGCGGGGGACAGTTATGTAACCATGACGATGGCCGGGGCCAGATGACCCATTAGTCTGACTGCTGAAAGACTGTGGTGGGATATGGCTATGGCGGGGTTGAGGGGTTCACTCCACGGGACAGCTCCCACTCTGAGGCCACACTGCGCACTCTAAATCACTGTGTCTCTCACTGCAAATCACTCCCAGTGCTTACTTTCATATGTCGGCCTCCCAAGATTTAATCTGGGAACCAAAGATAGGGACACCAAACAATGCTAAATGGCTGTAAATATACATGGAGGTGTTTGAGATCCACTTTTTCTCATATTCTTAAAAGGTGGCACATTATTATTATTATTATTATTATTATTATTATTATTGTTATTATTAGCTGGTTGCTGTTGCTCAGCACTTTGCTGCAAGTGGTGAATTGGCAGGATTCCTCATTGTCCTTGGTGAGATATAAAGTCATTGTGAGCTTCCTTCACATGGCCTGCATTCTACTCATTGCCCTGTACTCCTTCACCAGATGCACTTGACTGTTTTTGAAATTTCTTTGCCTGGGAGGAGTCCAGTGCAGAGCAACTATTGCGATTCGGTCCTCATACATCCTCTGTGTGTGGCCTAAGCAGTGGGCATGGCGTCCTGCCATCTTGTTTTTGTCACAAAGCTCTAACGGTCTGCTCTAATGGTGCGTGATATTAGCGACATCACTAGTTCTCTAGCTTCTTATTTAGACGCCTGAATGATATTGAGTCTTGAGCAGCATTTAACACGCTAAAACAATGCCAGATCACATGCTGTAAGATATACTATTTGAAGTCATTTTGAAATTTGATGCCATTCTGAAATAGGATCCACACACACAAAAAGCCTGTTTAAATTTGCAACCACTCTGTCATGCCACATTAACTGCTGGCACATAGGGGCAGAGCGAGAGACATCTGACCTTTGACACTGCTAGAAGGGACCCTGTATCAGTTATGCCTGTGTGAAGTCCGTCACCTGCATTAATTTAGCAGAATAATGCTTCTGATGAAATTAAAAGTTTAGAGCAACAAAAAATAAGAACAGAAACATCCACATCACTCCAGGGTTGCCTGTCCTTGATCTACTACTGTCATAATCTGAATAATGGGAAATACACTGAAGTGTAAAGCACATGAGCTCTGAACTCAGCCTATATCCCACAAGTGTGTTTTTATATTTCCAAGGGTGACGCAATTAAGCCACTACTATTCTCTATCATCAAATTTTTGTTTTATAACTCATAACACAGAACAACACTGGAAAAAAAGGAATTTGAAAGATTCATCATAAACCTCCTGTGTGATTCTTCACCATCTAATCAGCTGGAAGAGTAAAAGAAGGATTGCGAATATCTGTAGCTATCAACCTCATAGCAGCAGCTCGGTGATTTACTTCTCAGAAACAACAGCGCCGACAAACATGCCCTCTGTGAGTTCTCAGCTGGTCAGCTGCAAACAATCCATGTTTGTGATATAGGGCAGTGATATATGATGTGCTCATTAAGTCAAGACTGGTGGTCCTGTGTGCAGGAGCATGCATGTGGCAGGAATATAGACACAATGAAAGCAGAGCCAGTCTGCTTAAAGAGAGGGAGGGCTAGACTGGGAGAGGGCCAGTCTGTGTCCGTCAGAGACAGGGCCAGGCTATGTTCATTAGCACAAGCTCCTCAGGCTAAATTTACTACTGTGTAGTGATACGGTCAGTCTTCCCTTACAGCAGATTGAATTGCATTGAGTCAGCTGCGTGCCCATACTAGTGGATACACACTGACCCCTCTCACTGCAGGACTGGTTCCTGCAGCCAGACAGAGGTAGCTGGATTATTATTATTATTATTATTATTATTATTATTATTATTATTGTTATATTGCATTTATATGGTGTCTTTTGGGGGTCTCAGGCGGCTTTAAAGTGGACAGCGGTAGACTCACCTCAGCCACCCCCAATGTGTAATGCTCACATTTTGCACCAGAATGTTCACTACACCATATGCTGAGGAAGAGAAGGAGGGATTTATTTAGGCAGTTAAACCGTGGGATGATTAGATGGGCAATTTTGGAGAGCCTCACGGGGGACTCATATCCACTTATTGATTTATTTAACTTTGATTTAACCAGGAAGGCCAGACACAATCTCTTTTCTCACTAACAGTGATGACCCGGGAGATGGAGGTGGGCGTGGAATTCAAGAAATTGAGCAGGCAATCAAATGTTATTGCAGAGTTTGTGCAGTCTTGCTCATTTACCCCTCCCCCAGCCCCCCTTGGCCCTCTGTTTCCTCTGTTTTAATGCCAGCCTCCACCTGTTAAATGCATCAGATGGAATGACACATGCACGCTTGCAGGTATGCCTGTGTTTTGCTTTCCAGCGTGTGCATGTTTGCAGCAGACGTGCACATTATTATGTGTGCTACACGTGCGTGGTGCACTAGTTTTATCACCAGCTCAGCATTCTGCAGCTCATTTCAGTGCTCCTGCTTGGGACTCTACGATTACACCAGGGCTCGTATTCATAGACGTTCTCAGGAGGAAAAAATAGCACTAAACTGTGGAATATTCTAGGAATGGGGGTATATAAACCTAAATCATAACCTCAATCCTGTCTGTACCTAGTCAAGACCCCAAGCGTCCCAAATATAGGTCGGGAAGCACAAAGCCACCATTGACAGGAGAGAGACTTTCTTCAATGCTGTGCTGTGGGACCATCAGGATTGGTCTTATAAAGTATTAATACACAGTCAAATGTTGATTTGCATTAGCTCTGCTACACCTGCATCATCTGGGGCATTGAAGAAATAATCAGGAAATTAAACTGGATGTGTATACATATAAACTGAAAGGTCTGTTTGATATTTTACATCCTGGAACTCTTGCGTGTGTCTCTTCGTGATCATGCTAGTGTACCTCTGATGTCTCTGTCTGCCTGAGATATTGCATGAGCTCTAGGCATGTGTAATGTGTGTATGTTATGTTATGTACTGTACATCTGTACATAATGTAATTGATGCAAACCTTGCAACCTGCTGCTGCCCAGAGCGACTACAGTGCACAGTAATGGACAGGTTGCTCTCAAAGAGCGACATGATCAGTACATTGTAGAGACTCACCCCTTCCCCTTTCCTGTCACAGAGGCCAAATTTTGCCCAGAATTCAACGTTTTTCAGACAGCTCCTCTGCCCAGAAAGCTGTTATAGTGAACAGTAAAAGACAGCTGGTGCCAGTTGTTGCAGCAGCCCCCACAAAAGCCTCCCCCCAGCAGTGCTCAGTCCTGTCCGTTGTGAAGGCTCCAGCCTCACTTTGTTAAACAAACAGCAGGAGCATTAAAGGGACTGTCTCAGATCTGCTAATCAGTGCTCAAGCAAATTAGCATTAAGGTTGCCTGCTGATTGTGTGGAGGCCCCTCAGAAAGAAATAATTAAGGGTGCATGAAAAGTAAGATTTAAAACAGCAGCAGCAAGCATGAAACAAGTGTGTTTTGCCTCTCAGAAATTAAACACACAGATGCCCACACTCAGTTGGAGCCTTTCTGGATGAACTCATAGCCGTGCATGTTTTAAGGATGTGTTTGGATTGTTTGTGTAACGGGTGGCATCTTGCTGCGTTGTGTATTGGATGTTATGAGGGTCAGCGAGTGAACGAGTTTCAAACCGGGGCTCTCATTGTTCACTGCCATCCCCTTACAGCCAGGGTCGTTGCCAGTTGAGCTAAAGGCAAATTGCCGCTAGCCTGTCGGCAACAATGCTACTCACCCAGGTCTCAGGGAGTGACGTAGCCGCTGCACCCGTTCGGCTCCCTGCTACCCGCTACCAAGGCTTTTATGCAGGACTCACACAAGCTAATCACTTCAGCTCTGCTACACTTGCATACACATGTACTGTACATGTCATCGTACTGAGCAGATTTGTGAAAGTTTTGGCTAAATTAAATTTGGGAATTGTCTTTGGGATAGTCACTTTGATTCCAGAGAAGAGAGATCCATTTTTTCACCACTGTGCTGTCCTCCCTTTGTCCCCTCCTCTGGTGTTCCCTGCGACCTCTCTGACACAGGGTTCAAGGACGGCAGAACACAGTGTCCTACTCCCTACCCACGATCCTCTCTGCCAGCTAAGCACCCCTTATACGGTTTGAGTCTTCTCTGCAAGCTGCAGCTGGGCTGAACCGTGGCAGCTGAGCCATAAATTAGCTTCTATAAGCGCTAAGGCGCAGTTGCTCCCTCGCTCAGCACTGTTCCCCCTCTGTCTCCAGCTTTTCTGCTCCACCATGTGTCTGTGCTGCAGTGCGTTCTCCTTTTCCTTACCGAATGTCTTCTGTCTTCTCTTCCTCCCTCTCCCTTATCCGTCTCTCTCTTATCCTTGCCCTATACCTCCTGCAACCTTTTTGCAGTTACAAACGCAGTCATACAAATGACTGATGTCCCAGTGTGCTTCAAAATTATTTCATTCAAGTAACTCATGGAAAATGGTCAGATAATACACTGCTTATAAAACCATTAAAGAGTGCCCAAATCTAGCCAGACATGAAATATGTCCATTTTTCTTGCCAGCACATTAATGCGACATCATTTATGATCATGTCTCGCAATGTCAGCAGACTGATATTGATAACAAGTTGGCTAGCTCCCTTGCTGGTAATTTAAGCTCAGGACCAAAAGGCGTTATCATTCTCTGCCAGAACATCTGCAGCTATGTTTCAGTGCAGACACAGTGCAAGAAATGCTTCTTACGATTACCTCTCCCTTGCAATTACAATTTCATGGACATTGGACTATTGTGTAATTGAAAATAATCCTTGAAAAACCGCACATTTATCCTCCAAATGTCATTGAAAAGTCATGGAAGATGTAAAATTTATTTGAGGAGAAACTCTGATTTACTATCCAAATGTCGTTGCCTGAACCAATCTTACTATTTCTCCCTCTCTTCTCTCTCAGATGGTCACCATCAGCAGACAGACACACACTCTTATTTGTTCTCACAAACATCTGGTTTCTACCCAGGCTACAGCATCACCATTCAAAAACACATACATCTTTACACTAACCCCCCGTAGGTACACATAACTACTTATTGCACATTACTGTGTTATACACAATCCATCTACTGCATGTGGTATGCATGTGCGAGAATCTCACAAAGTGTAATAAAATAAAGTGACGTCAATGACGTCATGGCTGGGGTGACTGGGTAATGCTGTCATATGAGAATGGCTGAAAAGAAGGACTCTTGATGCAAACAAACCCTTCTGCTCGTTCCAGACCCATTACGTTACATTACATGCATTTACTTGCGAGCCAACTCCATTCTGGCCTTCGGCCCAAGAACTGGTGATGCAAAGAAAAGACCACATAACCTTGCATGACATTTGCGCTCAATTTCGGAGAGTTCGGGTATGTGGACATGTCCCATGCTGCCTCCAGAGGTGATTCTCACACCGCGTGTGGAAGTCAGGTATGTTCCTTTGTCTCTATAATACAAATTAAAACCATGGTGCTGCAGCCAGATCTCAAAATCACATTCAAAACTAGATTTTAAGTAATTATGCTCACAGGGCCTCTACGCATACAGATACACACCCTCCCTCATTTCATTATAAATGTCTATTGTTGTGAATGTGAACAGAGGATTTGAAACTTTTAGGTGTTGTGAACAGTGGGAGAAAAAAAGCCCATTAGAGTCAATGATAACAGATGGGGGAGGGTGTTCTAGTCCTGACAACAGAAGGGACATATTGTGGTCAGTTCTAACATTGCACAATTTATATAGTATTCGGTGCTCAGTGACAGGACCTGGCATTCTTAATCACGTGACTTCCTGTCATTTAATGGCTAGCTTGTGAGATCAGACCATTACAGTAGTAGTTACTTTCTAATTTTATGAAGCTACCGGTATAAGTTACAATATCCTGTAACGTATGAAACATTGCCAGGTTCTATCATGGTGACGGCTTTAGTCTAGACAAGTAATTTTGGATGTACCCAATTTCTACATTTATGATTTATGCAGGTGTAGAGAGATGTCTGTGGTGTCTTCTTGTATTAGTGTCAAGGTAGGACAATGCTTGCCAAAGAATCCATGCACAAAGGTTATGAATTATATAATATCCCATCAATATAATCTATGATTCAAATAATCCGATTGTTTCTACTTTTAATCTAGTGTACAATTCATATATGTAACATTATTATTGCTGTCAGTTACTAGTCCTTTCAAGTGTCATGAATGTGAAATGCATAATGTATATTTTTATATATTAATAGCAAAGGCCAGGCCAAAACCAGATGTAGTGATATGTGGTGGTAAGTAAGAGATTTGCAATCAAAATGAGGGGTTCACAGCATAATCTTTCATTCAAAGTAAACCTGAGAAAGACGGGAATTCACACATCATCAAAAGTTGGGAATTATTGGAGATGAATGCACTAACTTTAAAAAACTTTGCATGAACTAGCAAAAGAAAACGTTTGTACTCTATGCTAATAAACGCTGATAAAGCATTTTCCATTTCCAACACACATGAAAACCAGGGTGCAAGGGATCCGAAGCTGTGTACAGCTGGTGAAGATTGGCACCACCATGTGGTAAAGATCACAAACTGCACTGTTGTCCCCAGCGATTCTTCATACATTTAGCACTGACATCAGTAAGGGGTGGGATTTTTGGCATAAATCTTATAATAGAGGTATTAATTTGTGTCCATAAATATCCATTTTAACCAATACTTGATTTTTGTGGCTCTCAAAATTTTGTTCAAAAACAAACGTAGCCAGGGCAGGCACTACATGATAACACTGTCTGAATCTCTGGAATAGAATTTCATATTCTCATGGTGCTGCTTATTCAGGTGGTTCCCCTGTGAGCTTGGAGGGGATCCAAGTTTTCTATAAGCTTTCTAGGAGTGGGGGTGCTCTAAAGCCAAATTGTACCCTAACATAATTTCAAGTGAAACTATTCCTGTACTTTTCTGTTTAATTGGGAATTATACGGTAGGTATGATCTTAAAAACATATTCTTAGTACGCTCATGTGAGAGCCATTTTATGTTGACTGATTTTATGAGTATGACCTGCATCAATGCAAATTTCCAGAATATCCATTTCAGCTTTACTCAAACTTATACTAATTGCATTAATGCAAATGTCAAGAACATGGAGGGATGTAGGGAGGATGATTTGATGATTAAACCCAACTGCATGATCAGTGTTCCAAGTTCTGAGGAAGTATGGCTGCACCTCATAAAGAATCACTGATGTTTCGCAGAAGCTGCTCTAGTTGAGTTAACGACACAAGCCATTAAAATTTAAAATGCACTCTAGCAGGCATTCAGTTACTAAAAATGCTGATCAGCCCTGGAGATTTATGATGAAGGCAAGCATATTGCATTTTCATCTTGTTAATAAGATAAATGTCTTCCTTTATTGATTTTTATCTATTTCCAGGCAGACTTTTTTATCAGTGGTACGGGAACAGATACTTTTAGATACGTTTAAATTCAGAGGGCATGACTTCTGGCTCTAGCGTTTTGTCTCTCTGCTCCTGGGGCAACACAGAGGAAAGTAATATTAAATGAATATTTATCTGCTTTGGAAATACCCTTATCCAGTGCACCTTACATAGCTTATGAATCAGCCATGTAAACACTTGGATATTGATTGAAGAAATTTGAGTTAGGTAACATTGCTGAAGGGTAGAACAACACTGTCTCATGCAGGAATCGATCCTGGGCTTTGTTTTCTCACACTGTTGCCTGTCAACACATAAAACCATTTGACGCTGCAAGCAGGATTTTAACCCACGCGGGGGAGACCCCACTGGATTTCGCTGACCACTCCTGCATCGCAGCTAGAGCTCAGTGAATGAATTATTAATAGGAGTGTAATAAAACTGTATTTTTAGCACTCAGCTGAACAGCTAATCCAGCAGCTAGGATTCATCCCTGCTGTTTACTGCTGCAGTGCCCTGCTGAGCTGTCTGGGACCAGTGGGGTGGGGCGGAAGAGTTTAGGAACCACGCTGCTCTTGTCTCACAGCTCACGCCCCCTCCCCTGCCCTGTCGTGCCCTGGTCCATGATCCTCAGCTCAGTCCCCACGAGGGAGGGGTCCAGGTCTAGGCGAGGCTGAGAGCACGGGGCATGGACGGACCGCCTGTGCAGGTCCTCATTATTCACTCTGGCACTGTAGTCTAGACCCCACTCTCTCTGGGGAGTCCAGTGGGTGGCAGCTATACAATAGGAGACTCTGACACAGAGCCAGGGGAAGGGAGCCACAGACTGAATACAGGGGGTTAAGGTGGGGTATTGAAGGTAAGGACAGTTCCCATGCGCTGCCTTCCTTCTATCACTGTGAACAGCCATGGAGCACTCCTGCTTTCTCAGGGCCAAAGGGGCTGGGAGTCCTCCAGATGTAGGTGGAACAGATGGGGCAGTGCCTGGCCAGGGGTGAATGCCTCCATTTTCAGCAGGGCAGTGGCATGCCGATGGTAATCAAACCGCTTTCAAACCACTGGGACGGCTTCGTCCGGCTTATGCCACATGCTTTGGGAGCTGGGTGGAGGCCAGCTGGCAACAGGGAGTACATTGAGGTTTCCCTGCATGAAACACAAAATCATGTTTAAAATCATGCTCACCCTCCCGCCTCATGTGGGCTCTGTTGTACAGGTTCTCTAGTGGTGGGGTGATCAGGTCACTGGAGAGAACGCTCCTTGGCTCTAACTCCACACTCCTCTGCAGGGTGGATATCTTCAGGTACATGGGCTGGCATCCTGTTACCTAGAATTCAGACTGTCGGGTAATTTGTTCTCATGCACGGCAGTGTGGACAACAGTGCAACAGAAGCAAAATGAAAAATGGAGTAGGAAGAAAAAAATATTTCCATGTGGACTTTAGTCTTCGATATAAAAAATCAGTCTCTTTTAATAATTCAGTATGCAAGTTTCCAAAAGATGAGTAAAAGCAGTTTCAGTTTGATCACCATTAAGCAAATATGCAATGTTGTGAACACTGTTCAAGTCCAATCCAGAAATTCCTGCCTGTGATCTGATCTGATTCTCTCAGTCTTTCTCAGCTGGGTGCAATCTGAAAAGCCATTGATCCATCTGAATATCCTGATAATGTTCTGCTCTCTCCATATAATACATGCACACACACACACACACACACACACACACACACTTGCATGCAGACACACTCACAAACACACACACGCGTGCACACACACATTCACACAAAAACACATTGTTTTTAGCGTAGCAATTCTATCTCTTCCTGTTTACTGTATGGCTATTATGGATTCTCACCACACCAACTGATGATGGTGTTATACACATGAAGAAGTGTCTCCTCTCCTCTGACTGCATGGGGACTGATGATCTATGACTGTATGTACGAATGTATCAAAACCCCTGTTTTTCTCCCTGGGTAAATTCACAGGAAAAGGAAAGGCACCTCCTAGATGACGTCACACCGCAGAAATGCAAGAGGCACAGCTCAACTCCCACTCCCACTTCACCAAAACAGATTCAAGCTTATTATTTTTTCACTCTTATGGAGTTTTGCATTTCAAAATTCTTATATAAGTTACCGAGCTGGAGTCTGACCAATAGGAATATGTACATTAAAAGCCATCAGTAGCTTTATCTGCTTCCTTTCTTAGGAGGTATGACCATATTTAAAAGTAAGCAAAGTGCTATATACACAGCATAACAACTCTGATAGTGAGGCAGGGCACTCATATTCAATGAGAGAGACCTTGATAGGACAGCGCAGCATATATCACAGAGTAATGTAGTCAGAGCATGTTTTTCGTTGCATAATAATCAATGGTGGCTCTCTCTCTGCCATGCCTTTGTCCCACTTGGTCTGATTTCTGTTGGCTATAATAGTTTGAAATTCCTTTCAGTACTTACAGACTAACTCATGGGCCCAGCTCTTGGTTACTGGAGGTATGTAATTCTGGTATGCAACAGCAGCATCAAAGCAACATCATTACAGTTGAGCCTTGTTTTGGGAGCCATGTAAGTCTGGCTTTGATAGAGAAATAATGGGATGAGACTGTGGGGTCTGGCTTTTCCATAGCATCTGTGATAGGCACAATTCTAGAATTATCAGAGAGTTACACCAAATGCCTGGTGCTCTCAGTGTTGGCAGCCTCTTGCCTAGGCAGCTCAGCCAAGTTTGAGGGGGGATGCGTCAGTCCTGAATTCACCAGGCAGTCCTTTGTGTATGAGCATTCATCATTGTTCCAGGAGGGGTGTGGTCCTCAGCTGTGCAGAATTGATGGAATTCTTATGGTAGTGGCATACCTCTTGCATACTTTCATGACCAACCAGGAAATGAGGTCTTCGAGCAGAATGGGAGTGGCTGCAGAAAGGAATTCTGGGAATTTCAGACAGGACACATCCTTCTCAGAATTCTGAGTGCTTCGCCAGAGGACAAGGCAGAGCCCCTTCAAAATAAAAGACATATAGCATACTGTATATGGAGTAAAATGCCAGCAGCAATGAGTTGAGAAGAACTGTACCTTTTATTGTTTTGTTGTCAATGGTGTCTTCAACAAGGTTCCTGCTGTTGCTGTGATTTTGCCCCAGCTGTGTGATCACCTAGGTTGGTGGGATGTCTGTTGTGACACTTGGTGGTTTCCTACGTACCAGAGTAGGACTCCATTGGGAGCTGAACAGGATGAGCTGTGGTACACTGGTAAGGAGCAGGTCTTACACCTTGAAGGTTTTTGGTCTCATTCCCATCTGGGCATCTTGTGCTGCACCAGTACTGAACCTGAATTGCCCCAGTACATACCCATACATTCTTCAGGTTTTTGATAACTGGTCTGAGTCTCACCTAAACTTTGGTGGTTGCCATGTTGAGGTGCTAGACATGGTCTAATAAAATGGGATATAACACCATGAAAGTGTTCAGATATAAAGTGTCCTTTATACCACAGTGAAAAAGGTGTTGCTTGTGTGACTAAGGAGTCGTTCTAAGGCAGTGGTGAAGATGGTCAGAATGAAGTGCAAATAAAATCTCTACAAAAAACACTGTTTGTATTACACTCTTGATATCTGACTTGATAGTCTTAATGTAGTATTGTTTATAATGATCTGGCACAGACATGTGGCAAGCTGTGATTATACTGTTCTCTTCAAAAGCACAGCGTCACATGCTTAGTCATTTTCCTCCATTCCTACATTATCCCGACATCCAATAAGCACGGCCGAGTTACCATGGCAATTCACTTAGTCACTCAAAATTCTAAATGAAGTGGAAGAGCAAAAAACAGAACGTAATCAACATTATTTAGTGGACCCACATAATCAATTCACATTGGAAAACAATAATGGATTCTCAGGTTTATTTTGTACAGTTATGTAATGGTAAACAATGATAGGTATGACTAATTTTATCAGATGTGTCTTTATGTCAGGGAATTACATCAAGTGACATAAATAAATCAAATTTTAAATGCTGTCATGGGTGTCAATATGGATAGCTAATATCAGCCCCGAATGGCTGATGCCTTGTGAATCGCATTTAAGATAACTTCTACTAAATGTTTTGCTAATGCTAATGGCTAAAGATATGCATCATTATGGGGAATGACATTCCCCTTTTCATTGAGTCCAAAGAGCCAGCAATACTCTCTTTGTTTTTGCAATGCAAGGTGGTGTGTTTTAAAACACATGGGTTCTCTTCTCAGATGAATGCAGGTGTAGTTCTCAAGATAACCGCTAGATGTCAAACTACACTCAATGCATATGGAAAGTGACACACCAGTGTATAATGTTAGCCCTTTGATGCTGCTTAGCTTTAAAAAGTGCTGTAATTGTTCCATTGGTTCAATTGCACGTTTGGGCTTTCCATTCTCCTCTCCATCATCATTGTCATATACCATATTTCAGTCATTTCCAGAAGAGGTTAAAACCATGGGGGAAATGCAAAATTAAAACCACAAACCATTTGTAAAAATAGCACAAGCACAGTATCAAATTATAGATTCACTGTCATCATACCTTACAAATATTGTGCTGTGTTAAAAAAATCTTAGTAATCTACAGAGCAGATATAAAACTCAACCTGCAGAGTTGGGAACTATTTACAAATTATCTAAAATTAGCTAACTAACACCACAACCTGATTTTTGAAAACAGTAAGGGGTCTTGTTAAAATTGCACAGTAAACCTATAATGCAATTTTTGTGTCAAAAATCATTTTAAAAGCTCACAGCTTATTGATTGTCCCCAGTCTCCCTACATCTGGTTGCGAGGAATCCGCCACTAACGCATGCCAAAGGTCCGTATGTCCATGGTGCTGTCACTGTTGCTCTCACCCAACACTTGTGCTCCCCTCTCACAGGAAGCAGCACACTGGAGAGGATGTAACCAAAGGGGTGCTGTCCCCATGCTGTCATGGGGGACTTTTTTGAGAAGGGCCGCCTCCTGGATGTCCACTGCTCTGTCCAGACACACCTTTCGGCCTGGAGTTATGACGCCCTCTCCGAAGCTGTGCTGCCCCGATTCTCCCCACAGACAGCTCAGCCTTCTCCTCTAAGAAGTACTGGTTCTGCAGAACTGTGTCCGTGTAGTGGAGGGTGCGGGGGGGTTTGGGCTGTAATGTTTGCTCTGCGTCCTGGTTGAGCATTTTCACATCAGACGGAGAGGAGGCGTGGCTGCTGTCAGACACCTGGCTGGTATTGCACTTTGAGGGGTCCGGCCTGGGCCCTTGTTCCTTTGATGTGCCCTGTTGGGCGACGGCAGAACTCAGAACTTTTTTGGGTGTCGTCCATTTCCACAAGCTGGGGAGAGATTTGGAAAGGTGGGTGTCTGGGGCAGGATCGGAACAGGCGGTCTGGGGGTGCCTCCTCTTGAGCCAGCTGGAGAGGAACCCGCTCCGGCGTGCCTCCCCATGGTGCTGGACCTCCTGCTGGAGTTTGTGGGTGGGTTGCACTGGCTTGACTGTAAACCCAGTGTGCTCCTGATCAGCTCTTCTGGGATTAACAGCGCAAATGACGGGGTTCTGAATGACATGGTCACTGACTGGCTGCAGGCGGAAGGTGGACAGAGCAGATTGGCTGGGGCTGGGGTCCTCTCCTGGTCCAGGAACATCGTCGTCCTCCTCTTTGGCATAGGGATTGCAGATCACATGTTTGGCCAGCAGTGGGTCAGTCATGCCATCGTCACAGAGGCTGGTGGCACAGTCCCTGGAGGTCCAACCCAAAATTTTTTCTCTGTCTTCAAGCCCTGAAGCTTCAGGTAGTGGGATTAGGTCCGACAGTTGGTCTGCTCCTATGTTGCCATCTTTGTTCGGACAGTAGTCTTGGCTTAGAAGCCCTTTCTCCACCATTTCTGGCTCCTCCTCGAGCCTATCCAGCTCCCCCAGCAGGAAGACAGCCACACTGTCGTGCTGACACTGTGCACGAGAGCACTGTCCAATCAGGTGCCCGCGGCAAACCTGTCCTCACAGACAACAGCACTCTTTCCCGACAGTAACTTTGTGCCTGGAGCGAGAGAGGAGAGAGAAAGGACGGTGCATCTGTAGAGAGAAGAGGAGAGGAGATGGACAGCCTGTTTCCCCTTGAGACGCGGCGCTGGACAGAGACAGGAGCACGTTCACTCAGTCAGGAGACACGGAACAGACTAAGCTAGAGCGAGGAGCCCCTCTCTCTCTCTCTCCTCCCTCCCTCTTTAGCTCTGCATCCACAGGCTGACTCAGCCCGTCTCCTTCCCTGCTTTGCCCTCCCAATCCTCCTCTCTCTCCGTCCACAAAGAGACAATGTTCCTCCCCCTCTCCTCTACCCGTCCCTTCTCTTCACTCCTCCTCTCTCCCTGTCACTTAGCGGAGGTTGCCGGTGTTGCTATGGCGACGCCAGTGCTCTCCACAGTCGGCCATGCAGCATGTCATGCTGAATGAGAAGAGCAGAGAGGACGCTGCGCCTGCGAGGAGTCTCTGTCGCAAACCATTGACTCCAGGCATCGACACACATCCTTTCAAGTTTTTTCACGTCGCCTGTGGCGATACTGTTGAACTTGTTTCCCTCCATGATGGTAAAGCGTGGCTGGCAGCACATACTGACCAGACAGTCAATGTTTGAATGAGCACACTGATCTATGCTTGTACACTGTACACACACACAGACACACACACATACATACACACACATATATACACACAAGGCAAATACACACACAGTTTATTTCCTCGGCTAAATGAATGACCAGCATCCATTAGCAGATGTATAGTGGCCCGCCTCTGGAAAGTAAAACAAGAAATGACTTTAGAGGCAAAACTGCGCATTCTCACAATGCAATTCTGCAAAGACACAAAGAAGCAATGAAAGCTTTTCATTTCATCCAAAATTGTGAAAATAATTGTGAATCAAATCACGCACAGTTTCCTGAAGAGCTCATTTGACCTATGCTGTGGTTGCAGCCCACACAAAGTTTCTGGAGAAAAGTATAAGCTTGAGCATTACCTTCAAAACGGCTGAAAAGCAAATTAGTTTACATGGTGTGAGCATTCCCCCAGAGGACTCAGCCTATTCCATTATAAATGCATTCATCAAATATTAAAATTTGATTTGCATTCTGCTGCATTCCTGACAGCCTTAAAAAAATATTTACTTAAAAAATATTTACTCCAACATCAAAATATTTGAGGATAGAAGAATTTTTGGGTATAGAAGTCTTTCAACAAATGAAAATCACAGAACAGTCTCACTTTAAAAATGAAATGCAAGGCTCCCAAGTGGCTCAGACAGTTCAGGCAATTGTTGCAAGCATTGGGGCATCACCTGGGCTTGAATCCTGCCATGGGTTCCTCATCTGCCAACAAGGACCAGGACTCCCATAGTGGAGGAAACTGGCCTCATTGTTTGAGGAATCTGTAGTGTCTACAGTTGCTCAGATAGTGCCACAGAGATGCACCTAATCTCCGATTGGTGTCTGTTTCCTGGTGCACTGTGGAGTCTGTAATATTAATAATACTTGCAGCAGGACTGTCTTCATTGGGTGAATGCAGAGGTTGTCGTTGTGGCACATGTCTAACACAAAAACACGTAAAGGTTGGGTAAAAAAGTGCCTCAGAGCCTTTCTTAAACCTAACTGAAATACCTTCTATCATTAACATAAACAGCTTTGCCCGACTCACACTGGTCACATTAAAGTACACTTTGCCCAACCAGCCAAATGTTTCCCACCGTTGCAAAACACATTGGACAATGTTACCATGATTTGACACTGCAAAGAAGTGTGCTAATGGAAGACTGTGATGAAATTACCACACTGAAAGAAGAGCTGTCCAGAACGGGACGAAATGCAGAAGTTGAGGTTGGAGCTCAAAACCAGTACTTGACTCATCGATGTGTTGCATTTCCACTTTTTGAACCTCAACAGGACAGGAAGCCAGAAACAGGAAGTCCATATATTACATGTTTTGTGATTAGTGCCCTTGGAAAAAAAACCCACACTGCATTGCAGACTCACATGTGAGTGTGTACAAGTCTCTGAAGAGAACTCCTTTGTGATGTGCCTGAGGGAGATAGGGATGGCACTCTGTCAGCAAGGATGGCAACACTGTCGCAGTAACCTGCTATTGGAGGAGTACATATGGAAAACCTGATGACATGTTTTCCTATGAAAATAACACCAAGGCTGGCATGACAGGGAGTGCCTTCTTCAGAGAAGATGACAGGGTGCTATTGAGTGGCACTGCAAGTGTGGGCCATAGGCCTTTTGTTCAGGTGTGCTGAGTTCTGGAGGAAACAGAGTCAATACAGAGCACTTAAGGGACTATGGGAATGAAAGCCAACTGACTTTTTTCATAAATCACATCATTTTAATAAAAACATTCATTCTGAGTTAAAATAGCAAGATGGATTCATTTCTGAGCTGAGACAGTCATGTCTGTGTTTCCCTGGTGACTATTGCAAGAAACCGGGTGGGGTGGGGGGTTCTCATGGTTTTGGCATTTTCATGCAACAGACAACATCACATTGCTTTAGGTGGATATCCATACTGATTAGCAGTGTACAGTGTTTCTGTTGATGTGTGCTGCCTAGCCTTGAACATTTTGCTCCACTGTAAATACTAGTCAGCTCTTCCTCATATAAATATCTGCTTAAAAAAATATAAGTGTTATAAGTAGGAAATTTATCTTTTAATTAATTTCGTTCCATGTGTCAATCATGCAATTTATCAATCATTTTAATACTTCACGAACCATTTAAGAGTTGTGGCACTACCCTAGGGAAAATCTCCACTCAGCTACAGCAGCTCTGGGATGGAATGCATCATCTGAGTAATAAAAGCATTGTGCATGCATTTTACACAGTCATCTGGGGACAGTTGGAGATATGACTGCACTTTGCCCCAGACAACTATATGTGGAAGGTACATTTAATACAATGGATTGTGGAACACATATACACTACCTTATAGCTAGGAGTGACATTTGCAGGTTTTGTTCTGTCTGTCTGTCTGTGCATATGTGTCAAAGGTATAAAAAGATCCTCCTTGTAAAATGTATAAGTTAAAAATTTATAGTTGATAAAATAAGACACATAGACACACTTCCTGAGTCAGCAATGGAATCTGCTGTATGGAAACACAGGCTTCTACAGGGATTAAGTCAAAGTCAAAGTCAACTTTATTGTCAATTCTCCAATGTGCACAGGACATACGGAGGATTGAAATTGCGTTTCTCTCAGGCCCACGGTGACAACACAACAGTTAGACGTAACACAGTGACACTGAGACACAAGAACAAGAATTTTCACAGATATACAATAGACACAAATGGCTCAATAACACAGACATAAACAAAAATGTGTGACATTAGTGACAGAAGAAGCTACAAATATTTACAGCAAGGGCATCAAGGCACATGGTAGGTTTAGAAATATAAATTTTTATATAAATATAAAAATATAAATGTAAATTCCACAGGAATTAAGGCTGTTACAGTGGAGAGGAATAACCGGTTTTTTGTCGCAATCAAATAACTCATTTGATCTGTGTACACAAGGTGGTGGAGGAGGGCATATCTGTGCTCTTTGATGACTAACACGCTAGAAGACCGACCAACTAGTTTTATCCCCTCACCTCTCCCTGAGGACACAGGGCGTAGCCGTTGTCTAGGAGATATGCTTTTTACCGATATTCTTGCTACCACACATACATACAGTATATTTGCTAACCATGCAATGGTTAGAACTAAGATGTAAGCATAAACCATAAGCCGCCCTGCTGCGGTTTTAGTAACTTAGGAATCCAGTTTGCTAAATACTAAACACTCTTCTGTGGTCACATAAAAGCTGCTCCAAAGCTAGCGCTTGCGTTCTTACAGACCTGCTGCATTGTTATAATTCAAGCATTTGATTATATGGAAGAGTATTTCGAAAAATAATCTCGCATTCTGAGAAAGGAAATCATGACATCCATGTACCATATCATATCATATAAATATAGCTAAAAAGTTCAATTTCTACAACTTTATGCAAGTTTTTTGTTGTTGTTTTTTTTCCTAAAATTGTCTCTTTCGATGCTGCATACAAAAATGAATGAAACATCAATTTAAAGAAAGCTACCGATCTGCTGCGCATATAATCATCTTGTCATACTGGAAAATCCAGCCAATCACATTTCAGAAAAAAAAAACACAAGCGTACTAAGCATGCGACATCGGCTGAGTAAGATCTGAGTGCATGGGACTGATGCGGACATGGAAACAGCATCAGAAGTCAAGCTTTATGCCAAAAAGGGGAGTGTAGTGGATGTTGTAATCATTGACAGTGTTTCCTGGTAATGTCGTGGGTGGGGCATAAGACTAAAACTACGGCTATCAGACTCTCGACTGTCAACTTGGTTGACTTGGAAGTTTTCTGAGCCACTTGCTTTAATGGCTGCCTCCGACTGGAAAAAGAAGTGCGAGACCGAATGGAAGCTGAAGGAAAGTGGTATCCCTACGCCTGACACCGTAGACTGGAAATCAGTGTACGATAAGAAGCCGCTTGGGCGCAATTTACTGAAAAACCCTGCCCCTCAAGGTACAGTAGGGCGATCCGTGTTGTTTAAAGACAACATCTTTAGCAGTACGTAATGATTTGAGGCTGAGCAGTCCGAACTTCATTTCATGAATGATTCCGTTTTTGTAAAATAATGAATGTGCTCTGTAGGCAAAGTAGAAATTCTTTAGTCTACTAAAATGTTGGAAGTATTATGACGTGTTTCAGTGCCATAATCTTTGACATACGTTGGGCATACATTAAATAGCATGCTGGTGGTAGAGCTGTTTACCCAGTTCAGTACTGGGCACCGCGTGAGCCTGCCGTGTCAATATCGAGTCCGTAGAAAAAAAAAAAAAAAACATGGGTTAAAGATCTTCGGCCCCACGCTGGAAATCCGGCGTGCAGAGATTTTATCTCAGGCACTAAATTATTACTAGCGTATACGGGTCCGGGATCTGATATTACCAGACCGGGACGCAATTTTATTAAAACCAATCACTGACGTGGTGTTTTTACCAATGGTAGCCTGTTTAGGCGACGTACTGTCAAGAAAAGCACTGTTCTTATCCAATGGGCAACTAGTTTCAACTTTATGTGACGCTTGCCAGGAAGTATTTGCGGGTAGCCTACTGTATCAGCTGATTACTGCACAATAGGCTAGCATGCATTCAAATACATGGAGTATGGAAACGAAACTTTTGAAGATTGGCGCAGACACAAGCGCAATAGAACGGGGGGTGAAAATAAATGGCAATAGGCTCGGTTAGATGAAAACGGTAATGACGGACAAACGTTCGGCGTAGGGCCTGTGTTGTCACAAATTAAACGAGCCCGGGAGCTGCTTTGCACCGTGTGTTCGAAACAAATACAGTATGGGACGAGCGGCAAAAGGTATTGTCTCGGCATGATACAGATCCCTCACACAAAGCAGCTGTTCGGGCTCCTTGTTATACTGTACGTCAACGTTGCCGGGAGCTGTGGCCACTGTAGCTGCGGCCATTTCATCCATCCAAGACTGCGTGTGCAATCATAAAGTCAGCATTTATAGCGGAACATGACCTGTCTTTCAGGATAGCGCCAGCGCTAGCTGACCTGTGCAAAACATTACAGGACAAAACTGCACTCTCCAAACTTAGCTTGTCAAATACACAGGTCAGCTACCTATCCACTCACGACAATGCCTGTCACATTAGGCAATGGTTAGCGCACAAGCTGTCAAAACAGATGTTTTCACAGAACGTTGACGAGTCCACAAACTGCAACATGGACAGAATTTTCAATGTATTGGTCCGATTCTATGATCGTGACTTGGACAGAGTTGTAACACAGCATCTTGGTACTCGACGAACTTTTATTGAAGTTGCAGTTTTCATTAGCATTTAAGAAAAGCTTTAAGCCCTGAAAAAATAAAGCAGACAAAGTCCAACAATGTCTGAAAAACAGATGAACTGCGTTTCTTAATATGTGTGTGTCTGTAAGTGCAAAGTAAGCGCGAGAGTAATTGCAGGGCGTGTGGAATGACAGGTAAAGCGCCGTGCTGATGAAGTGCATCTCTGTTCTTCTCAGGTGTGAGCCATGAAACCCCTCCTCCTCAGCACCAGGGCGGCGGGATGTTCGGAGCTGAACCGCCTCGCTCGGAACCAGAGGGTTAGAGGCTGTTGCTCTTCTTTTATCTGTGTAAAGCACGGGGGTCATGCGGCCCCTCAGAGCCTAATATCTATCTATCCAACATCTGTTTACGAATTATGATTGAAAACGTGTTGATGGTTTCTGCGAAGTAAGCAGAGTGCTATTACAATGTGGAGTAACATGAGGGCGCTCTAGAGCAAAGTGCCTTCAGATTATACCGGTCATCTCACCAGAAGTATGACACGTGCAGAAATGCAACGTAGTTGGCAGAACAACCATACTGTCACCTTCCCCTTACGCCAAGAGTGAGAATAAAACGCATACAAGTGAATGTGTGAGTGGATAATAATTAATGGCAATTCTGAGTTCAATCAGTGAATTGGGTATTCCAATTTTACAAACATTTTTACTGTCACGCTTTGGCAATGACGCCAATAAATTCCGACCACTACACTCAGTCGGGTTGACCACCCCTGGAATAGCGCACTCAAATTTCTGTAACTGTATAACTTATAATAGCATATTTCATTCTGTTATCACACATGCATGAACTGGACCTGGTACTGTTTTAAAATGCTTTGTTTCCTGGGCCAACATACTTCTGTTAAATGAGTGTCATTTGGATGCATAATGGGGATATTTAATTTATAATGTCTGCTTCAGTTTTGTAATGGATATTGGATGGATTTGTAAAGTAGTATTACACTGGATAACTTCACAGTTTAGTCCGATTTGATGTGTTAATGTTCTGTCCACTTGTGTTTGTACGTTTGTACTTGAAACGTCTCACAAGATGCATGAAGAATGGTCATTTTTAGAAATGATGTTTGTATGTACAGAATTTCATAACTAATTTGACCAACATAATGTTAGACTCGGGTGTACTAAGTATATGACATACCTTTAAACATTTGCATTATTAATGTAATTAACTCATTTGTATACGTCTGCTTGTTTTTTATACTCCATTGTACTCCTTTGGATTTACTTGTTCCTGCTATATGCTCTAGTATACTCTAGTTAAGCATAATATGGGGAAAGGCCCACGTCTATGAGATGACTGTTTATGAGATTGCTGGATGCAGTGAATCTGTGATTTAGCCAATTACTTTTCCCCTTGCTGGTCAGGTGACTACACTGGCTGGAAGAAAAGCATAGAAGTCCTCCCGTATGATACCAGTGGGATTCCTGAAGGTGTCGTCATCTGCCACCTGCCTCAACACAGGTCCTCTCTTGCTTTGTGAAAGAGGGACAGAAATTCAAGCTCACATCCAGTAATTTTGGACAATTTCAGAGTATTGAAAAGGAATATAAAATAAAAGAAAAAATAATATACTCACACCCACACTGTTTAAATGCTCCCCAGGTGATTTATTACAGTGAAGAAATGTTTCAGTGACAACCTGACAAAGATAGTTTTTGCAAAGTATTGTGTAGGAGCACTTAAACACTGTGTGAATATGTTCTTCTTCTCTTCGGATTGTGAAATGGATTGTGATGGATGGATTGTGTCATATTTAGATATCATGCATGCATATCATTTTGCATGCTGGTATACATGCTGATGTTGCTTCCAAATACATTACACTTTCACAGGAAACCCTTGCACAATAACTTTTGCACAATAAATCAATACTTGCACAGTCATTATGTTTCCTTGATAACCCGATATATCTGGGAGCAGCATCAATGAACGGGGGCCATTTCTGTTTGCGATTGAGAACATTTTTGCTCTGCAGCTGTGGCTATATTAGACATGTGTACATCTTCCCTTACACTGGGATTTATTATGCCATAAATGCAGCAAGGATGATAATTATTATGGTAATTATACAGATGATTATATGGAATGCAGCATTAGCATTGAATCTAAGTTGAATCTAATGTTGTCGGTTCTTAGCTGGTTGTCCCTGGAGCAGCAGGTGGACCTGAAAGAAGAGGGGATGTGGGATGAACTTCTGGATCAGTACCAGCCAGATATTACCATCCAGGACTGGTAATCCTTCTCTTTGCATCTCCCTCTCCACCCTTCTTGCACCAGTTTAAATCCTGTCTCTGGCAGAATATCACCACTCCTCCATTACAACCTTAAATCATGCCACTGCTTGAACATCACCACTCTTCTATATCGGTTTTCATCCTGTTTCTATTAGAGTATTGTAGTAGCATGGAGTGTTACAGGCTTGGATTAGTCTACAGATGCCTGCTTTTGCTAATCTCAGTGGACTAGACAAGTGCAGGAGCACATCTCAGTTAGAGTTAGCACCTACATTATCTCCAGTCTTACCTCCCCAGTCCAAAGGCAAAATAAACCTTGGAGCAGCATTTCCCAGCCCTGGTCCAAGGGGCCATAATATGTGCTTTCCTTCCATCTGAGCTCTCTATTCATTAGGTTTAACGGAGCTGTTTGCTGAATACTGATTCTGCTCCGACACCACTTGTGTCCACTTTTCATGATTTGTTACAGATGTGAGTAGTTGGAAATGTATTTTATCTGACACTTGGATATATGTAAGCAGTTTGTAGCAGACTAAACATCAGATGTCAGAGAAGTCAAATAAAGATCAGTGCTTAAATAACAGCTTGATCAAACCTGATTAACAGAGTTCAGATCTGGATGGGAATTGACAGTTGTTGAATGTTAAAAGGAAATTAGGGGCTTGTTTATCTAAATCCAGATACAGTGTATTGACATCACTTACCTATGCCAATATGCCTCTGTTAATACAGCAATGTAGCATTTAAAAAGCATCCCTACTACCAGCACACTTCCCAAGACCCAGGTGGAGCACAGGTGTGTCTGTCTCCTGTGCAGGTATGAGGAGAGCCAGCTACACAAGTTCATCTACCAGCTGCAGGTGAAGCTGGTGGGGGCCGATGGACAAACTGTTATCCAGGAGTACAGCTTTAACCCTGAGGAGGACATCAATTCCTTCTCACACACATGGAAGGAGGTAAGGCATTCATTCATTCATTCCTGTGTTTATTTCATTCATTCACCAGAAATCAAGTAATTCAGTCATTTGTTATTAATTTGTTAGTTCATTCATTCATTCATTTGTGCATTCATAATTCTCAAGTGCATTGCAGTATGCATACGGTACAGTACGTTAACACCTGACAGTCATATAAAGTAGTTCATTCATTCATGTCTCACCAGTGCATGGTAGTTAAAAAGGTGACCCGAATAGCTGAATCAATAATGTTATGACAATGCTGCTTGATAACAACAGCACTGAAATATTACAAGGACATGATTTGTCTGCTGGGAACTCTTAAAATGCAGTGCACTCATTTTGGGGGTAATCCTTACCATGTATAATCCTTACCTTTGTAATGTGTGTGCAGGTGTCCCATGTTTTTTCCGGCTATGGGCCTGGCGTACGGTATGTTCGCTTCTTCCATAAGGTGAAAAACATGCAAATGATTGACTTCCGTTCCACGCTGGTGACAGACAGCGCCGTCATTGTCAGCACAACCAGGTCCACACCAAAGTGATCGCAGCCGTGGAGACCATAAGATGTGGATTAATATCAGATATGAATTTACACCAAAGAATACATTGCCTTCTGTACCAAAGTGTCCACTTGTCCGTACTTTTTAAACTAATGCATGAGATTAACTGTAATACTTACTACACTCCTTGAACACTGAATACTTGACATACATTAAAACATTTGACAAAAGTAATGCTTCCTGGTGCTCCTTCCATTTTATCCCTGCTTTGTACATTCTCTCTACCTTGTTTTATTTGGAAGCTTACTTGTGTAAATTTTTCATGGCATACATGTCATGCAAAATAAATGATCTGATCAGGTCATAAAATATAGCTCATTAGTTAGTCATGTATAAACTTAATTACTGGTGGAGGTACCAGTAAGTATACTATAGTCCTCTGACATACTCACCTGTGGCCATTGGCTGTTTTACATGGCAGAAGGACAACAGTAATTGGAGGATCGGCTCATCACTCACCAATGACAGTTAAGCTACTTTCAGCTACCAGGATGCTATGATGTAGCGGAGAGACAAGGAACCCTGGCCAATAAGCTAACACTGTGGATGTCTATTCACGTCTGGGTAATGGCGTGATCTAGGGGGCACTCAGGGGCCCCAACAAATGAACTCACTTTCAAATTCTACAGATGTGACTGATATGAAAAACAGAACCAAAACCACTGACTGACTTAAACAGTAATTTTATTTTAACCCCTAACCAAGCACCACTTGTCTTTGTGGCCGGAATCAGTGCATCTTACTGCGAAAGCTTGAAAGAATCAAAGTTCATACACACAGGTGACAGTCAAAGAAGCAGTCAGTTACAACACCGGCATTCACAACATAAAATGTTTCTGTTGTTGGTCATGATTTATTATTCTGAGCATGAGAATGTTTTATTGCATCATCACTGTCTCTTAAAAAAACAGAATTAGATCTGCTTACCGTAGGACTTTATGGTCATTTCATTAGCTCTTCTGTACAGTTTGGTAATGGTTGACAGTGTTAAAAACAGTGAAACTGGTAAGGATTTTGGCACACATTTAAAATGAATTGCATCACCTCCTTAAATAGGTTTTCTTTTTTGCTTTCTTTTTCAAATGAAAGTTTCAGCTTTCTTTCCTGCAGGAGTAATAGTGCAAAAGTATTTTGCAGGGGTGGCTGCATCTGTGTCCACAGAGATGTGGGCAAGGCCGATTTTATGTGCGTTGCACAGGAACACTTAGCTTGCAGCTATTTTTTCCAAGTCCCCTAGTGCACCACAGGAAAGCAAACTGACTGGGGAACAGGTACTTGGTGATCCACTAGAGCAGCGTTTCCCAACCCTGCTCCTGGAGGCACACTGTCCTGCATGTTTTAGATCTCTCCCTGCTCCAAAACAGCTGATTCAAGTGATCAACTCGTTATGAACTCCTGAAGCTGCTTAATAACAAACTGATCATTTGAATCAGCTGTGCTGGAGCAGGGAGAGATCTAAAACATGCAGGGCAGGGGGTACTCCAGGAGAGGGTTGAGAAACACTGCACTAGAGGACACTGATGGGCGAGTATGATGTAAAACCTGGCAGAATGCAGCTCATTATGTTCCACCCTTTCCAGACTCCTGGTCATGTATTTGGTTACAATGCAGCCCAGGCTAGAACGTGTGGTGCCACCCATCTTCCTCTGGAGGGTGCACTGTTCGCTCACCCAAATACATCACATAAATTATACTCAAAACCAACCCTGGGCAAGACATGTCTTTAATGTCAGAGCCATAGTCTTTGGTACATCATAATAAAATGAACACTACACTGTATCCTGCAGCATATTTGCAATATGAGGAACAAGAGGGGGTGATGATATGACACTGTAACCACACTACAACACAGCCTGCTCAATGCAATACTAGTGTGTGTGTTTACGTCTCATGATATGGTACATGTCTGAAGTGGAGAAAAAACGTCTGGAAGATTCTGTCACAAAGACAACACAGGCTTTCAAAGATCGGAGCAACTGAGCTACTGCAAAGTGGGTGTGTGTGTCAATGTCAGATGCCAACAAAGAGAATCCAAAATGCACAGGTCTTAAAGAGACGCTACGTGTTTGCTTTAATGGACATGACATAGTTTCAAGAGCTCTATCACACAGGGACACAACTTCTTCAGGATCCCTATTCGCAGACATTCAAGGTAACTGTGTCACTATGTACAATAAAGGAATTTAATATATTAAATCTTTTTTCTCTCTCTCCTCAGTCTCATTATTCTTCATACATCTAGTCCTCTGTATTTATACAGTATTTGGAATATGTACAATATAAATTACTGCAGTCTTAATTTAAAATAAATAAAATACAACAGTCGTGGCTTTCATTTTGTAGCGTTTCAGGAAATGAGGTGGTCTTCTCCAAGGCTCACGGGAAAGAGTGGAAGTCCGTTTTTATTTGTCGTCTTTCCTGGAGCAAGAGAGGTGACGTGGTGCAAAAGGGCGTCCCCCGAAGTAACGGGCCGAATCCCCAAATCTGGCTTTGGTGAGTGAAGAGGGGGGAAGCAGTTCTGCCCCGGCTATACCACCGTGCCACTGGGAGAACTCCCATTCTGTGCTGTCAGATTCTGGAGAGGGACAAAGAAGGAAGGGGGGATGGATGGAGGAGCGTTGCATTACATTTACGCTTTGTCATTTAGCAAGTGCTAATGGAGTTGCACAGACGATAGGACATATATTACATGACAGACCACACTTGAACATGCATCAATCCATCACACAGCGCTGTGATAACTAGTGCTCTGAATATAACACTCCATCGAATGAACACAGGAGGAGTAAAAAAATTAGGTCATCTGAGAAAAGAAATCCTTAGCTGCTCTAACAGGTTTACAAATACCTGTAACTAAGTGCTCATTCTTCACATGCATGTAACATTTCCACTCATATTCCCAGGACTTTCTCTTCATAGCTTTTGCAACAGATCAGGGGATATTTTTTCAGCTTTTCCCCAATCAGTCTCACTGGGATTTTCTCCTGCCCCAACACCCCCTCCCCTTGTAAAGCACTGTGACAATCGGACTGTAAAGGGCAATATATCAAACAAAGGTTGACTGATACGCTATTGGAAGGGATGCTTTATGTCACAACAACACCTGCACGCTACAATTTTTTCTCGATGTAAGCAGATGCCTCCTCCCTGGAACAGCTTATTGGTCGGGCTGGGCTGGCATTCGGGTGAGGACTCACCGATTTGCCAGGCCGGGCCCAGGTGCAAATGAAGCCCTCCTGGCAGGCGGTGATGATGCAGTCACTCATGAACATGAGCACGGTGAGCCGCTCGTGGGCGATCTTCTTGCAAACGAGGGGCTCGAGCAGGGGCACGTCGGTCATGCGCGGGCACAGCGTGGTGCCCAGCACCTTGGCGGCATCCAGCCGGCTGCTGCCGCCCCCCCGCGGTGCTGCCACGTTGATCTTGTCATTGCTCTTGCTGATGTTGCCCAGGCTATGGTAGCGCTTGTGCTCCTTCTCCGCCGCGGCCGATTTGTCCGACTTCCTCTCCTGCAGGGAGAGGGTGGCAAAGCGCCCGATGCTGAATGGTGCACCCCCTCCACCAGACCCGCTCCCACCCCCTTCTGTGGCGCTGGGGCTCTTGGAGGCGTTGGCCACGGCAGGGTGGGGGAGGGAGTTGGACCGAGACAGGGACCGGGGCAGGGGTGGTGGCTGGGCTGGATGGGCGTGGTGGCAGCCGTGGCCAGAGGCAGAGCCCTCTGTGGCCACGCCCCCCAGGTTGCTGGCCCCGCTGCCCGAGGGCGGGATGAGGGTGTTGGTGAGGGTGCGGGCGCGGGAGAGGGGCAGCCGGGGGTACAGCACGTCGTCCGTCAGGTCCCACAGGCAGAACTGGGTGTCCTGCCCCACCGAGCCAAACCGGTAGGTGACGGAGGGTGCCCCGCCCTTGGAGCTGTGCCGGGACAGGCGCGACAGGGTGCTGCTGGTGCGCACCCGGCCAAAGTGCAGCGCCTCCTGCAGGTCCTCCTCACTGCCGCTCAGCTCCATGGGCTCCTCGTCCTCCAGGCTGGTGGTGAAGGGGTCAAAGGCCACCACGTTCACCCACGACTTGTGCCCGTGCCCCCGGGCGATGACCCGGCTCTCCGAGAAGGACCACACGGTCACCAGGTCGTCCTCACCGCCTGTGGCCAGGTACTTGCCATCGGGGCTCCAGGAGACACAGAGCAGGCCACCGAAGTAGCTCTTCATCACGCCCTGCAGCTCCATGGAGTCGAAGTGGAAGACACGCAGGCAGCCGTCCTGGCCCACGCAGGCCAGGTGCGTGCCATCGGGCGAGAAGGCGAACTCGTTGAGCCCACCCTCGCCCACAGTCCAGCGCAGCAGCGGGTTGCGGGGCGTCTTGGTCTTGCAGGCGTAGACGGCGAAGCCCTCACCCTGGCGGAGCAGAGAGTACTGCGGTGCCGTTGTGCCGCAGGTGTGCTCCACGTTGTACAGGTAGAGGTGTCCACTGCCATGCGATGCCAGGAACAGGTTCTCTGACTTAGGAAGCCACTTGAGGCAGGTCACCTTGGACTTGTCTATCAACCTCTGGGTGAAGGACACAGGAAGACAAAAACAGGGGTATACACCTACATTTAGCCATTTAGCAAAACAACGCCTAATAAGTTTACACTTACATTTAGTCATTTAACAGGTATACTAAATCTAATGACCTAATAACATCACAGGAGTAATGGAACATGACAGACCACATCTAAACTTGTGTCAGTGTCATAACAACCAGTGCTAACAAATATAGAATACACAAGGGCTAAAATAATTTCTCAAGTGAAGTACAACATACCTTACAGTAATACAGTAGTTAAAAGCTGCTGGGTTTGCAGCTTTGAACATTAATATGAAGCTCTGGAACTCTGAGAGTAAAACCATAGTAGTACCTGCAGTCGGATGGTCCCAAAATTCCAAACCTGAAAGTCAAGCTAGCATTTATATATCAGTAATAGCATTCGTAATAGCAACATGCTACCTAGCTCGTTTGCATTGTCCCCGAGAAACCACATGTCAGAAACTGATTTGTACCTTGTGATTAATGGACAAGTCAGTCTATTTATTTATTATTCATTTGACATATGGAGGACATGAAATTGGATTCTTTTCTACTTTAAACAACTGCAGCTCAGCTGGAAACTGCATTCTAAACATTGGAACACGTTCCAATCCTCGACAGGCCACAGCCCCAGGGACAATGCAAATGACATGCCAAACCAGGAAGAGAAGACAGCAGAGTGCCAGCTAAAACATGACCAGTATCCCTGCGACACTTCTTGGATTCCACAGAAAACTCAACGCATGACAAGCTTCATGAAGCACTGGTACCACTATAAACTTAATGAAGACAAGCCAGCCCATAGCAGGAATTAGCAAAGGCCACACTTCTATACTGCCAAAAAAAAGAGATGTATTTTGGGTTTCTGTAGAAGTAATGGGCAGCCATGTATGTCCATACAATAACTGGAATTTTGAAATGACACTGGAGGTTTCCAGTTTTCCATAAAAACTACCAGAAACTTTAAGTAGGTAGGAAACAGTTTCACCATGAGTGATACATTTATCACGATTCATTTGGATTTAGTAGTAACTGATTTCAACTATACGACTTGATCAAGATCAGTGAGATGTCTAGGTATCCATGGTGGCCACTGGTTGCTCTGGGGACAATTCCAATTTCCAGCCAGAATCTATATTTAGAGCAGAGATTGCAAAAACCTAAGAGAACAGGTGACCCAAGCTCTCCTCCGATCAGTGACTAAATGACTCTTGAAGCGGGAGGGAAAAGGCACAACTGTGGCTAACATCTATATAGCCATAGGTGCATGTGTGCACTCACAAACAAACACACACACACACACACACACACACACACACACACACAACACACACACCTCCTCGTTGAAGAGCTTGCTGGTCTCTTTCTTGATGGGGTCCAGGTACTGCACCTGTCCGGCGGAGAAGCCAACGATGAGCGAGACACTGTCGGCCGTGGCCGAGTACTGGTTGAAGTCGTGGCAGGTGGGCTGGGTGCCTTTGTAAATACGCTTGTCGATCGGTTTGCTGAGGTCCAGGGCCTGCAGACACAATGCTTGTGTTTTTGCATGACACAAACACACCACAAACTGTGTTCATGGGGGGCGGGGTGGGGGATGGGATCCAGTCGGAAGGCACCATGTGATCTGTGCCAAAACAGATTTGGCACATTGGTTAAATCAGTAAAAATTGGACTGATTGCAGTTCTGTGGTAGAGTCAAAAACTACTGCCAGCTGATCCAATTTAGTAATACAACTGACACTATCGTGGGAGTAGTACAAATACATAGCAAAGAGGGGATAAGCGGGAAACTACCATACAGGTCAGTTGCTAAATGGCTGACAACAAATACTGTGTTTGGGTCAATTCAAAGCTATTAGAAACAGGTTTACAGAGACTCTGTTGTGACTGCAGTTGTGGAGGGATTATTAAAATGCTTCTCTTCCAGGGCAGTCCACCTCAGACTAAGCACACACTTTCAAAGAATGTCAGCAAAGCCGCAAGTGTCCTTTCCGTTATGCAATACATTCAAGATGAAATCGTAGAACAAACATGTTGGACAAAAGCCAATCCACAAAACAATCACGGGAAAAAATAAGACAGACATTCATCTTCTAATGCCATGACAAGCCTGGCCCCTTCTTTTACAGACCTACCTGCTGCAGAACAGCATTCCTTATAGTAGAGAGCATTGCACCTAGACAGTTTTGCAGTGAAATCTGCATCAGCCTATCAGCCATCAATGATACTATGAGAAGCAGCGCTCGAGGAAGTGGACTTCAAACCAGAGATCTGCAGATTTCAAATTTTAGGTTGTGCGTTGCTGTTTCATGCTTGAGTCTAAGAACTACAGCTGCTTCAGTAAACCTTCAGCTGTTTGTACGGACAACGTGCAAGATGCAACTCAGAGCAAATTATAACAGCAGAAGCATTTTTGCAACTTACATGACTTTCTACTCACGGCGTGTGAGTGAACTAATTAATTAATGAACTAATTACTATCAAATAAAAGAAGAGCCGCACTTTACGGCCTGACCATAGCAGTTTGTTAAGCGACTTCGTCATGAGATTCAATCCGATGAAAAAGTGCATACAATCTCTGCGCAGAGACACGACCCAATAATACCAAGCTAGTAAGCGGCATTAAAAATGGTGTAAAGGTAGCTGGCTAGCTAAAACACACAAGACAGTAGCTCGCTACGGCACCAGTCTACGATTGTTTACTATGTCGGCGAACAACCTAACATAGCTAAGTAGCTAAGTAATCTTGTGTATTCGCTCAGCAAACTGCTCTGTGTAAAGCTAAAGCTGATATAGCTAGCAGGCTAGTAAACAAGAAGATCTAATTCAGATCATAGGGCATCGTCTGTTGCCACCATCTTCATATTACCTTCTTGATGTTGGTGTAGGTATAGAAATAAAGTTCCCTGCCGATATTGAAACACACTCGCTCCGATTCCTCGCTTGGGTCTTCAGGCTTAAGTTTTACCATAGAGATCCGGACAGGGGGCAAGAAGCCGGTCTGGGAAGAGGAGGCGGCTGCGGCAGTGGAGGCTGCTCCGGGCCCCAGAATCGGAGCTGCTCCGCCACCTCCGGGAATCGAACCAGGTCCTGCCCCAGGACCCACGGCTGCGTTTGTGGAGGGTCCCCGGGGTACCCCGCCCCGCTGTTGCGAATCCGAAAGGGTTATCAGTTTGTAAAAACCCTCCCTTGTCCGGAACTGGGATTTAATCTCATTGATATCCTTCAATGCGCCTCCATCACCGGCCATCTTTAGTAGCTACAAACAAGCCGCACAGGAAACCGAGACCCTGAACTGGAAATAATAATAAAAACTACAATGAAAATGGGGCCGCTTAGCATCTTTGTGCTCACAGTACTTAACCCCAACAGCCAGGCAACACACTGATCTCCAACACTTGCTTGGCAACTTCTACTTTTTGCCTACGAGAGCGAACTTTCGGATGTCCTACTAGTCTGTGCAAAAAATACATGTTCTCCAGACACTTCCGTCCACTGGAGCTGCGTAGGCGTGGTCAGAGTGCGCATACGCTGTGCGATGGTACTAGCTGTGTTTTTCGCACTTGACCGAAAAATACTGCTTTCCTGAATGGGTTCCTACGTTTTTGCGTCACGGTCCTACAGAGCACCGGTCGTCAGACACAGTGACCGAGGGCGCGTAAAAATGCAATAAATTAAAATGCATAAATAAATCAATGAAACTCGGTTATTGAGTTACTCCGGCCACAGGTCAATTGGTGACGCGACTGCTGCGTGATAAAACGTAGGTTATGCACTCTCTAGCCAAATCAGAAATGTGTTTGATTTGTGAGCAAGTATTCACAGACTAAAATGCTTTGTAGGGGACACGCCTTCCGTACTGGCAATCACGTCAGACATGTAACAGGATATCAAATAATTTTACTAATAAAAGTAATAAAGATATCATGTGATGACGTGTTGTTGCTACAAAACCTGTTCTGGCGTTGTGGCAAATCACTATGTGTAAATTCACTATGTGAAATCATGGTTATATAAGCACCTGAGCAATTTTATTGTTAGTGATATGGACAGAGGAAAAATGTCATATCCAGATTAGCATTGTGTCGATTACATCCCATAAACAGGGTTCAAGCATGACTATGTTCAGAATAATTGATGTATGTTGCCAAATGTATTTCTTTCAGTGATTGCAATTTACTATTTTACATTATATGTGGACCAAATGGATCCATATGGGAAAAACACAGAGATTAACTGCTCATGACTGAGGGGTGTCATTTTTCCTTGAATAAAAAAAAATAGAAGCATTGGTTTCATTCACAATTTGATCCATATTGCATAATTTTCTGTTGACTATGGATGACTATGCAGTAGTCAATGAACTAAAGTAATTTAGTAATTTTCACATCACTTCTTGTTGAATGGCATTGGCTTTTGGTCAACATGTGGGCTGATTTGAAGGTGAGTGACCACAGGCATACACATTCACCGTGTACAATGAGTATGTCCCAGTTTCAAAGGGGTGACAATGGAATGAATACTATCAATTCTGGCTGTGGTGCTTCATGCTTCACCAAAAAGGTATGTTCTGTCATTTGTGCATTACAGTGTTAATGGGCAGCAGTCACTACTCTTGAAGACCAAATGTCTGTAAAAGAGTTGACAGTCTATTAATCACACCAACAGTAGGTCAGGTACACATGTAAACACCTAACTTCTGCTACTGTCGACTGGCTATTGGAAGGGGGGCTTGGGCCATGGGCAGGCCAAATGGAAAGGTTCTGTACTGAAACAGACCCCCAGGGGTGGAGTAAGCCATATTCTCCTTAGAGGCAGGGGCCAGCGACACCTGACACTAGCGACTGGTCAAGTAAAGTTTGCTCATTCAGATCATTTGAAGGTTTTGATCATCCAGTGTCACAGGAGGTTTTGCCCTCAGAAGGTGTGGTAAACGAGCGGAACTCATCAAAATTACATTGGCAATTGCTCTGTACAGCACTGTAGTCCCCTAAGATTCTGAGATCGACACCTAGCCAAATAATTTATATTCCACCCTTGAACATAATTGCTACATAATATGCATCTATATTGTTTAATGATACCAAATTTAACCCAAATTTGAATTTATATAATACCTGTATGACTGTACCTTCAGTCATCATCATTTTATCTGAACATCATATCTACTTTTAAAACAGAATATTGCATAATACTGGTTTTCATTAACTATATCTATCCTATACCATAATATCCACATCTGCACAACTCGTCATGAAAATTCCCTGACTATGAACTGTTTCAGCTGAGCTGATAGCAATCAATTGTTAGTTTCTAAGCTTTTTCACATGTCTGGAGGCATTTCAGTGTGCTCTCCCTTTGACAAAGGTCTTCCAATTGAAACATTAGTCTTTAAGTCTTGGTGTTGATGCACTGCAGTTGCGGTGTCCAAGGGTTTCTGTTGAACAATATCTTTGCTTTGAACGTTTTTCCACCCTACCTGCTTAAACTTAGAACTAAATGTTAGAACTTTAGTAGGGAAAGTTACGTTACTTTTGAAGGTGACATTCTTGGGGCAGTAGGGGGCTCTGTTCCCTGCGTACTGACAGAAAACCAGTGTTTTAGATGCAGCATGCTCAGCCCTCTTGTTTAAAGGCAACGTTTGAGGAGATTCTTTGTAAAGAAGCTGGCTGACACTTTTCACAAAAAACAACCAGATGGAACAAAATTTACCAAAGAAATAAATAATGTATTTAGTAGTACAGACCAGACCAAACCAAACCCCCAGCCCAGCCTAGCCTGAGGATAGCCACTGCTGAATTAAATGCCTCCACCCACCTGTATTAAGTAGCCTGATTAGGGCAAGTGTGGCTCACTAACATGGCTGATTCAGACAATCACACAATTACAGACAGCAATTCCAAGTAACCGATTTTAAATTAAGTTGATTGATAAAGTACTACAATTGTTTGTTGCTAAATTAAACATTTAAACATTTGACTCTTGACTTGACTCTTGACTCATAACAACTAATACAACAATCAGACAATTATTTGTTTTTGGGGGGACAGGTTGTCCTTCACAACACCAATCCACCCGCCTGGAAGAGTCAGCATCTGTTTCCTACAAGACTTGCATCAGCCCCAGCATCTGAGAATAATTCTGAGTGCAAACAGGCACATTTGAAATCTGATGGTATACGTGAAAGTGCTCTTAATGTGTTGGATCTATGTGTTAAATCTACTTTTCTTTGTGTTCATGTTTATATATCACATTTGTTTACTATTACATTGCTATATCTTTTCTGTTACAGAGTTAATTTGGTGAGTTAGACTCTTGTTTAAGCTTATCTGCAGTTGAAAATGGATTGCTGTGTGAGGTGTACAGTATTCAGGCATGAGGGATGGGTTTGCACTGGTCGACTTTAAGTTATGTTGATGGAAAGAATCATGTGAGTGGCATTATAATATCACCAAGTTCAGTGACCCACTTCATAGTGGAAGGGGTGGCAGTGGGAACCTTAATTCCTGAAAGGCTGTGATGTTTTCATTTTCTCAGGGTCAAAGATTTCATGACATGTAATTAGCGTCAATGCAGTCTATCAGTCTTAATCAATGAGATTGGTTGAAACAAAACACCAGCTCCAACCTACCATACTCCATAGGGTTAATGTATGTCATACCAAGAAAACTGGTAAAATACATCTAAATTACTTGTGAGAGTTATAAGTGAGAACCACGTGGCTAAAAACCTTAAGATGATTTCACAGAATTTCTGTTTCCATTCAAATTTTCTGTTAAACTCTACTTCTCTGTTATTGTACTGACACTAATCTTCCTGGTGAATGTTACTAGAGTGAAAGTATATATTCAACATAATTCATTACGCTACAATGTATACCACTATTTTTATGATTTTTTTTGCTCATAAGGAAGCTCACTTTGTGGAAATTACTCATACTTGTATAATATTTGTCTATATTATTTGTGGACAGAATTTTAATGGCTGGAATATGAATATTCCTTTCCTCCGTAGTAATGTTTGAACTTTTTAGATAGGTCATATGTGTTAGTCCTGAGCCAACATCCAACTTGAAAGTTGAGTAAGCAGGCCTCAGTTTATTAATTACTTCTGAAGGTCGTCATCATCATATAATTAGTCAATTTTTAACTTAGAACTAATACAGACTTCAACGATTCTAATTTCAAACTACCCCTCAAATTGCAGTTGGATACTACAGGATCATGTCATTAAATAATTGGTGAATAAATCATTTACAATAGAAGGAGGACTTAAACAAAACATGAAACAGTGCAATTGCACTGTGTTCATCTATGTGGCATGCAAGTCCAGCCTGACAGTAATCTACATTGACGCATGGTTAAAGCATGACCTACTTTCTGCAATGTCTGAGCTATGTACATGCTTTGGCTGAACCAATGAAATTCCCATGCCAAAGATATTCAGTTTTTAGGAAACAACTGAACTTCCATCCATAAAATACAGAACTCTATTTATGACTGGTTTGCTCCAGTGGGACACAGTAAAAGGATTACTGAACAATCGTGAGGATTGCAATAACAGGCTGTACAGATTCCTGCAGAATATAATGACTTAAAAAATACAGGGCAGACCACTAATCTACATAACTGTGCTGAATAGAGGAAACATGCCTTTATTTATTACTGTTGCCACCAAAGCCACTATGAGCCTCACAATTCATTGCTTAATTACAGCAGAGGGGAAATGTAACATTTTGAAGTAAAAGAAAAAAAAAACTGACAATGGAAAACAGTTATTTAGGGGTTTATTATTGTTCAATCCCTAATAGTCTAATTATGTTGTTTCAACAACATTGAGTCATACCACCCTATAGGAGTTTCTGTTGTGTCATATATTTCATGTTGAATTTCATATGAACGATTGCATGCTTAAAGTACTTTCATTGGCATCTACGACAGGACTGACATCTGCGTCATGCAAGCCTGATTTTGGTGCCTGTATGACAGCACTTGACCTAAAACTTGCCTGCTGGAATGAAAATAGCGCATTTACAATCTTGGATGCTTCTGATCTTTATAAATAAAACCCAGCTGTGCCTTTTTCTTTCTTTCAAATGAACGGAAAGATTAAACCGAATTTTAAAAGTCTGGATAATGAAATACAGCACCTCAAAATCAGGAGTAATTCTTCCTTTTAAGATTTAATATAACAATCTAACAGAAGTGGTGGACAAGGTCCATTGCATTTTTTTTGACCTGATTGCTTTGAGGCCGAACTGATAAGGACCAACAGTTGTTATGTAAATATTTAACAAAACCGTGAATACCGTACATTAGCTACAAACTGTCTTTGGAAACTCCTGTTGTTTTGCAGTATATACAGACATCTTCGCACTGTGTTTTAACTGTATGATATGTCATAGTCCAAACTCCAACGGCAAAAAAATAACTTTTTAAGAATGACCTGACCGAAAGCTGTCACAAATCGAGGTGGGCGTTGCCGTACTTGCGGCACTGCTCAATCTACTGATGTGTCACTCGGCAGATGAAGGCGTGTTTTTGAACAAGTTGATGGCAAGATAATTTAAGGGTCGAGCTGTTCGAGTGAGAGGGCTCACCTTAGCTTAGAGCTCGTAGGGATGAAACGGGTTTTGATAAAATTATTCCAGTAGGCTAATAAATGGCAAAAATCCCAAACCGTCCAAAAGCAATGAAATCTCCACTATTTGCATCGATTATTTTCAGATGTAGGAGAAGAAATCACACAATTCCTCGTTAACCTCTCAATATTAGATGTTTTCTCTTTATGAAGTTGAGGTCTTAAATGAGACATTGCTTTAAGATGTTTACAGTAAAAAAGAAGAATGTTCAACATAAGAGTTTGTATATGTCGATAATTTGCTATGTCAGGCTGCTCAAATATTTGGCTGCGAATAGACCACTTGGCGTTTGTTTCCTCCCAGCGGGGCAGGTAGCTAGCTAGCTTGTTTGCAGACTCATGAATATTATGCTGTCGTCACATATTCATGATCCATTTGCGCCACATTCTTGCTCAGATCGTACGTGGGAGAGGCGCTACATAGTTCACCTCATTTTTCCCTGGACCATACACACTCCAAGCAAGACTTCAGCTAGCTGTAGCTAGCTAACAAGTAAGCGCACGTACTTTTTAGCAAATTGAGCGCCGAGTGCTGGCAAAGAGAGGCAGCCGCAACGAGATTGAACTTTTTTGTTTTTTGTGAAAACAGCGCATTTTATTGCTGCCGAGATGGTGGATTATCACGCTGCAAATAATCAAAACCAGCAATATTCTTCCGACTCGCAAGCAGACTACATGCAACAGGAAGAGGACTGGGATAGAGACCTGCTTCTGGACCCGGCCTGGGAGAAACAGCAGAGGAAGGTCGGTGTTCAGTAGCGGGACAGTAGGAATTGGGGTAGCTTGCGGGCCCCGGTATCTCAAGTTCACGATTGGCGATACAGAATGTCGCCTAACTGTGACTGTCCCGAGCTACGTAGCTGGTCGTTTTCAGTATTCTCGTTGTCGGTGGCCGGTGGTTGTCTGTAAAACCAGCATTTAGCTAGCTGAAGTGTTCACCCATGACCAAGGGATCATTGTTCAATGTACAGTAGTTAGCAAATTTGCAACTAGGCTACACAGTTCCTTTTCAAGTTTCTTGCTGCGGCAGACTTAGCTGTTATGAAGCTAGCAAGTTTACACTATAGCCTTGAAGAATCCCCTACTTCTTCGTTAAAGTGTTGTTTAGCTAGTAAACTTACAAGTTCGTTACATCAAAGGGGTTCGATATTGTTTTAGGAAAGACGGAATTCCTCTAGGAAATTCCTTTGGAGAGCTAAGTAGCTAACTACTAGATACATTTTGTGCGCCTCGAATGCTTAATAGCCAGTTACAGATTATTCCAGCTGCGCGAAACTAGACAGATGATCGTCAGATAAGTAGCGAGTGAAGGCAAATTGTGGTTTGTTGATGAAGCCCTATGTGCGTAGGCCAAGTTGAATGTTACAGTTCGCAAACAACCATACAAAAAGTTAGATCATAGGCGAACTGAACGTAGCTAGGGTTAGATAGACCAGATAGCCAGCAGTCACACCGAGTTCACCTTAAAGTGATTCACATCTTTATACGGTTTCAAAATAACCCTTTTATTTCAGGTTTACTTCATTACGGACCCAGATAATAAATTTAAGTATAATTCCTCTGGAAACGAATTCAAGCTTGTATGTTTAGTCCCCTCTGCAACACACAGACCAAAGTTATTTTGTTTCATTGTGCAACTTAATTGCGCTTGGATGGGTTTTCTGCTTGCAGCTGAAGTTGTCCAGATATCGAGGCAGGACAGGGAGTAGAAACCGTACGTGGTGCGGTCTTGCCCCGTGTAATTTGCCACGTTCACCACTAAATTGTCATAGAAACGGAACAAGCCGAAAAAGTGTTGGGTTTGTCTGCGGAAGACAGTGTGCTTTGGGAAACAATTCACCAGCAACACATGGAGAACACTTGGCGGCTAAGTCGAAGGCAAATGTCACCTTAGGAGACTTCATATCCACTCAATGCCATTATGTGGGCGGGTGAACGAACGTGAACGTGTTTGCTTTGCATTTTTTCGTGGACCAAGCACACCGATTTCAGTCCCAAACGGTCCGGCGCCACAACTCTGTGGTATTTTCAGTTCGATTGTTTTATTCTGCATTCTTTTGCTGATTACATCACTGTCCGAACTTTCACACATAGCCTCAAAAAGAACCGCACTTCCATTCCAATCTAGATCGAGAAAATATCTAGATGCGAGAACTCTCAAGAGTAGAGTACACTGCAAGTGTATGTCTGTAACAGTTGTTTTTCTGTTTGTAAGGGACTGATAGCTTCTGACAGTGGGGGAGTGTAGGTAAGCCCGTGAACAACAGCCGTGGAATTCTGTGTTGAATAACTGCACGCTATCGTCCATAGTTTGGCAGCCTGACGCACTAGTCACCGCCTGAATGAACTTTGCTTGTTAAAACTTTAAGAACGGTTACATGGCCTCAAGGTGACAGGAGCAGACTTTTCTTGAAGCAGTTGTGGATTATTATTGGAAGTGCACTAGTGTGGCATTCGCTTGCCATGTCTGAGGCGTTTTATCAGTGGGCCATTGTAACATTTTTTTAAATTGCTTATACATGCAAGCAAACAGAAAAAAAGAATGACAAATGTGTGGATTTGCTTGCACGGACAAAGGATAGAATAGAGATTACAAGTTTTGCTATCTGTCAGACTGCAAGTGCCTTTTGGCAAATTGGCTAGAGCCACTTGCTTCTGAAGAGCAAATTTATATCTATATACATAAAAGACACCTGAACGAATTTCATCAGACTTGGTGTAAATCCCTAAAAATGTACCTGTCACTGTAAACATTACAAAACTGAGCACTTAGGATTGGTACCAGCCTTTTCTCTAAGTGTACTATTTACAGATTAACAACCAAACTTTGTACAGTACTCCACTGAACTTTTATTAATAAAACTTATTGCCCTATTATATGTCCAGTTCATGTCAGAATTGTCCAATTCATGCTTTACATCTTCTTGAGTACTCTCTGTATAGGAGCCTTTTTTGTAGAATGTTTTGTAGAATTGTGATTCCATTATTGTCATTCCATAATTTCCAGGTGATTTGCCATTATTAATGGATTCTTTGACATCTGATAGGTTTAAAGGGATCATTTTAATTAAATCTAGGTCCATGCAGTTTTTTTCTGTTATAATCATGGAAATAGATTTACAATTCTTTTTTTTTATAATTCACAGAAATAGTTCTGTTTCTCCCTCTCCAGCTAATTTCTCCTAGAGCAAAGGAATGCTTCTATTACTAAGGGCAGTACAATTACTCTGTGCAGTTGGGCCCAGAGAGGTCATATTTTTCCCAAGCCTATGGCAAAAGTCAATCACATAACAAAATTTGACCTTACAGTCGAGACAAATTTCACTTCCGCTTTCTGGAGTGACCTCACCAGCTTCCCACCTCAGGATGGTACAAAAGGATATCCCAGCAGCACGTCTTGTACTTCCAGAATTCAATCACTTGCTGCTTTAAAAGTTGTTTCCCTTCTGTTTCAGGTCACTTATTTTACTAGCCATAAATTCAAGTAGTGCCTCAGTGTAGTAGAATTTACCATTGCCTCCATTAATGAATTTTGGTGTCATATTTTGAGACTCTCACTTAAATTTCGACTATATGTAAAATATTGTGAGCTAGTTGTTTGCTAGGTAGCATGTTTTGTGCCATACATCAGAATAGAGGTGTTAGATTAATTTTGTTCGGAATATATATGCTAAACATACTGTTTTTGCAGGATTGCTTTGCTTTTTTTCTGACATCACAAATGAGTCAGCAGATAGCTTGCAGGGACCACAATGTGCTGATGGTTTTTTAAAACTGCCAAAGCCCCAGCCCTGATGTTTTTCTAGATTTGGGCATGCAGTTGCACCTGTCAGGATTTCAATGACTGTATCATTAGAATCAGAAACTCTCTCTCTCTCTCTCTCTCTCTCTCTCTCTCTCTCTGTATGTCTGTGTGTATGTGCATTTTTTCATGGAAGAGGCCTGGAGGTTCCAGCATTTTCCCAAATTTCTGCATGAGAGTAGAATATTGTTGAGCTACAGTGGCGTGGCAGGCTGGTGGGGTGTGGCAAATTAGAGCAAGGGGGAGGGGGGCTGTGTGAATGGAGGTGGGTACATTGAGGAAATGTTTTTGTCCATAGGGGAACACATAACAGAATGGTTCTGGGTTTTGGCCACCTGTGGAAGTAAACACTGCTCCTTGTGAGAAAACACTTCCCTCTCTGTCAGTGCATGCCCTGTGTAGTCCTGCAAGCCCACAGTAAGAGTGCATGCGCATGTGGACTCCGTGTCTGGACTCTGCTGACCTCTCAAGAGGAAAGTGACATCACACTCTGTATGACATCACAAGGTAGATTTCTGGCCGCAAGCAAGTGAGGTCGTTATTTAGACTTTGCCTGCCTGTTTTGACATGCCCTGAAGATTTTCAGAAGTCAAACTGCACCCCTGTGAGTGCACTGATATTTTGAACCTACGGTCATCATGTTGTTATTATGCCATGGGTCATCCCACTTCCTTGTGGGTCCAGAGTTTGTTGAAACTCTGCTTTTGCATGACTTGTTGTTTTGCATTTTGCCTGTGTTTGATGTGAATTCAACTTTTCACATTTACATTTACACTTACTCATTTATCAGATGTTCTTAGAGCAACTTACATTTAAGGAGTGGACAGGCTTGTATTCCTGTGTACACAAATATAAATTCCCAGTATTTGCCTTTTCAGAATAATTATTGTCAAATGATACATTTCCCCTGAAGTGAAAAATGGCTTAGATGACCATAGGCAAGAATTATTGCACTGATTTTATGGAATAACATTTGGTTACATTGCAACACTTCAATTGCAGTATCAACTGAATTTTCACTGGGGCAAGCAGATAAGAAGGAGAAAAGTAGTTCACTTGAAATATACTTCAGGGTTATTTTTGGTCGATGAGGGATATTTCTAGAACAGCATTTTGAACTGCTGAAGCTGTGACTATTGAAGTGCATTAACACAACCCTGCACTTCACTTTCATTTCTGCCTTTGATTTTTGCCTTTATCGTTTTATGGATTTGCAGCTGTCAGACATTTATTGGTGCAGCAGTTCATTTTAATTCCCAAAGATTCCCTGACATTTTAATGTAAATCCAGAAAGTGGTTAGTAGTGGTTTACCCTGAAACCTGACCAGTAAACAGACAGGAGAGAGTGGGCAGGCTGCGATTTAAACATTATAGATTCTGAGGCAAAGCTTCATTTAGCAATATTTTTCCAGGATTGGATTGCGGCATCACAATTTACCCCCTTTTTTCATACGATAGAACATCTGTGGCTTTGCACTGGCTCTCGTGAGATAAGGAAACGATTTCCGCTTCTTCTTATTGGGAGGAATGAGGACAGTCCAGAATGTTCAATCCATCCTGCTCAGTCAGCCATCACGTAGCCACACAGCTGACTGGACTGGAATCAAGTGCTTTCAGAGCGATCGAATACAGAATGCTGCAGAATGTGTTTGCTTAATAGGGCATGTATTTTTAGGGAATGGTTCTATTCAGGGCAACTTAAAGGCTTCAGCAAATGCAATTGCCAAGCACCAAATGCAATTACCAGGCACCAAATGCAATTACCAGGCACCAAATGCAAAAGAATAAATAAAAGGAATGGGACCTAATCACACAATGACAGATAGCTGAGACTGAGGGGGAGGGCTGAACATTCGAGTGCTACTGCAAGTGAAGTGGGTGGGAGTATGACAGGATGTAGGGTTTGATTTAGTAAACTTGTACCGAGCAGAGGCCGAATTTATCACCATTCCATTTTTAAACGTCCCAGGAGTCTTCCCTTGCACTTTTATTTGTTTGCTTAGCAGTCCCCCTCATCCAGAGCAACATACATAGCTTATATATCATCCGTTTAGCTGGGTATATAATGAGGCCTTTCAGGTTCAGTGCCTTGCTGGGGGGTACAGCACCACTGCCCCACTGGGGAGTTGAACCTGCAGCCTCTTTGGGTTAGAAGACTGGGACCTTTACCCACAAATGCCAGGTGCCCAGGGTGCCTCCACAGCATGGGTGGTTGGCCTGCTGCTGTACAGCCTGCAGGGCTTTGCAGAGACGGCCGCAGTGGGGTGCAGCCAGGGCCTGGGATAAACTCGGAGCCCCGAGGAGGCGTCAGGCAGAGAGCCGTGTGTCTGAAAGGGGGAGCTCCTCAGTGAGGAATGTTTGCTTTAGCACAGAGGCCTGGGAAAGTCTGGGAGTCCCGACAGTCCCAGCAGCTCTTTCAGCCCACTGGGGGTGCTTGCAGGCGTCCCTGGGATGACATATTGGGTTTCGGTGTGGCAGCCACAGCCAGCGGTGCATTTATTGGTGCTGAGGAAAAAGGGGAAAAAAGGAGGACAGTTTGACTCTTGACATCTCTGCAACTTTTCATAATTCAGACGCACTGCTCACTGGTTATCAAGGCCTTTCCCTTGATAAACAGTGGACTTATGCACGCGGTGGAATGTAGTTATATCCAGCACTGTCCGTCTTCCTGAAAAGTAAATCAAGCAAACATGAATGTGCTGTATTGGCTTCAATGGAAAGCTCTCTCTGCCCCCACTATGAGTTGATAGGTAGTGAAGGCCCACATGGTAAAGCTGCACCTACCTTATTCATAAAAAAAGAAGCTCCATTGCTTTGTTTTTAATATCTCTTGGTTCATTCCACCTGAATCAAAACATGGAGATGTTTTGATTCACCTGCATGCTTTCTAACAGCTGCTTTCTGCCATCTTTGGCTGTGTCAGCTATCCTGGCAAAATGCTTTAGAAGGCAGTTACTCATCCTACCTTGAAGTTTCTCAAAATATCTCAATAGTTCACAGTAGGCAGGGGGGTCAGCTGACTTTTTTTTGCATTTGCAGTTTAGTGAAACCCTTACATGATTCTCTCAGTTCAGCTGGTTTTCTATACTTTGCACTGCGACAAAATTGATTTTTCCCTTTAAATTTGACTTTTTCCCCCGCCGCTAATTGATTAATTGTATGTCTTTTGATTGTGGGATATTTTGGACTTCCATGTGCTGAAGACACTAAAAGTTTCAAAGCCTCATTTGGGAACATTTTTTTTTACACAAAGGCAGTAATGCCAGATTTGTGGACCAGGAATCTTTTGATGGGATTTTCCCATATTTGTACAAGGAGTTGCACTTCTGTCTTTCATTTTGATAAAAGAGAGAGAGCCAGATGCTGTTTCATGCTATTATGAGATGGTATCACAAATAAAGATGGAGAGATATGTCAACGTAAATTTGAGGGGAAAAAAAAAATGTTTTTTTCCTGAGATGTAGAGCCATAAAGATGGTAAGAGCTGGTTTGTTGCCAGACATTCTCAGTCCGATCATCTCAGTCCGTAGTATGGCTCAGGCCTCCTGAAGTCAATATTAAAGAGGAAACGCAGGGAAGTAATTGTCTATTTTTGCTCATAATTATCAAAATGCAACAACTTTTTATAGCAGCCAGAGTCTTTGTGGGAAAGCAAATTTTCAGTTGTTGCCAGAATTTGGGACCACAGAAAGTTCTCCTTATGTCAATGGCTTGCCTGCTAACATAATGCTAACTGTAACATGAAAAGGAACATACAGTCATTGTCAGGGTTCACTGCTAAAGTGCAGGCCCAGGGAGGAAGCATTCAGACAGGTGCATCAGCTAAAGAGGAAGCATAGAGGGAGACATGCTCTCTTCATTTGTGGGCAGAACTGAACGCTTCAAAACACCAAACAGGTTGTAGGTTGGCTTTGGCCAAGGGTTTAGATGTGTGGTTTTTGGATTACACACAGCGGGACCTTGAGCTGTTGGCCTCAGCCAGTTGGCCTCCCAGTACAACCTTTGACCCATACATGCTCTGTTGTGCTTGCTCTATCTTCAAGAACCCCTTCCCCTTTCAAACACACAACATTCCCACAACATTTGTGTGACATTAGAACATCCCTATGGGTTGGTCTTGCTCTCCTTGTTATTAAAGATTCTGTCAGTCGTGTGGTCTGTATCAGAGACAGAAATCCTGTTCCCAGCCAGTTATAGGGTCCAGGACAAGTTAACCAAGCAGGCCCATGAAGCATTAAACCATGCACTTTGGAGACCATCCACTCAAGACCACATCACAAAAGATTCTGGAAACGCCCTTTACAGATTTTAAGCAGAATCCTCCTCTGAGAGAAGTCTGACAGGAGTTAATACAGAGGGTGTTGCCAGTGTTCTTCTAAGGCTAAAATATGCAAAGCATTTGCTCATTTGCCAGACTGAGGTCGAATTGACTTTTACGCAAAAATAATTGGGATTTGGCTTTAAAAAAGATTACAAGGAGGTTGTGCAAATATTTTTTTGCGGGGAGGCTGGACTGACTCGTTTTGGTAGTGCGTGTCAGCATCCTGCTGCTTGGCTGTGCACAGTGCGCTTTTCCCAAAGAACAAGCGTGTGCTGTATACCTCTGCACGCCTTGCCCTGCAGCGGTCGCTCCCAGTGTCTCTGCATCCGAGAAAACGCTATGCAACAGCAAGTTCACACAAGCTCCTGGTGGCAGTCGCAGCAAAGCAGGAATTTTTCACATGGTGTGGCGTTTGAGGTGTTGTTGATGGTGTGTGTGCCATGTTTTGTTTTAGCAAGAATTTGCCTCATCGAGATTAATAAAGTTGCCACCGCTAACATAGTGGTCGGTACACAGTGTATACAAGCAGGATGTTTTATGTATGTAAATTGTACTATAATACACATAAATAAAAAAATGAAGAACCACTGCAGCAAACCACACATTGAGGGTAAGGTTGTACAAAGGAGGAATCTTTGGGGAAACTCAAGAATGAACATATAAGAAATCTTACAAAGTGTCAGTGCAACATAAAATTCCAAACAGAGGGACCAAACCAGAACACGGCCCAGTGTCTTGCCAAAGCCTTCCTGATGGGAGAGCTGCCAGCCTCCCGTAGGTACCTCCTACATAGATCCACACCCACACACAGAGACACGCCCTCAGCATTAAAGGTGTGGTTGCTCAAAATCAGCCCAAAATGAACTCTCAACAGAAGGGAGACTGACAGTCACTTTTGAGTAGGACATCACGGAGGCCACATCCCAGAAACCACTCTAGACATCCCACAAACCACCAGAAATGACCGGCATTGTCCAGCTTCCCAAGTGGCGGTGACAGTCGCGCTTCTTACTGAGGGACCGGTGTGCAACATAAATCCACAGAGAAACCAAAGCAAAATGCTGTATTGTGCCCCCAAAGGCAGTGAATTACTTACGGGCAAACTAGAAATGATTACAGTTAATAAAGGAAAAGCTCATCAGCATGAATTAAAACATTTAAGTCAACCTTGACTGTGATTATACAGGGCTAATTGCACACGTGCTGCATATTTATCGGTCTTCCGAAACATGACAGTGTCAATAGGCACACTGCATTCCTATGAAATATGTGTCTGAATCACCATTTCAGATATTGAAAATATCACTTAAGATGGGTCCATTAGTCATGGCATTCACCACGGTAAGCAGTGATCAGTGATTCTAAGGTATGTTATGAATGCCACATCGCACATTCCTGCCCCTCAGTTGCTGAGCCATGCTTGTGTGGTGATGTAATGCCACGCCACAAAAAGAGACAAGGTGCTCACTCATGCCAATCATATATTCTGCATATGTGAGAACATACTGTACACATTTCGAAAATTATGATGGCAGTTTGCAGCTAACAATTCAGGCCCTAAAGAGGCAGTATTTCAAATGATTTCTACTGAAATGAAAAGTATTAATGTCATAGACATAGACTGTATTGGCTGATTAATCTTTAGTGTTTAAAACTGCTAAACCCATGCTGTTGTTAATCCTTATTGACATCCCCAAAGTTCACATCGAGCAGTGGAATAGCAGAGCGTGCTTGCTCGTTATCAGCCTTTCCTGTTTGTTTTGGGTGTATCAGTATAATCTCTGTGTTAACTGTTTATAAGTGCAGCAAGATCATCGCTGTTCTAGTCTGGCGGGGCTTGCTTAGTCAAAACTGATTTCCGCATTGTGTGAGAAACACACAATATTAGAGTACGATGGAGGTGAGCTACAGTCCTGGCTAGGATGGCCCCCAACCACATCCTGACCAACACCAGAACTTTTGCTCTGTGTATATCCTTTCAAGCGGAAGTCCAAATCCAGTAACTGCTCTCGACGCAGTGGCCAGTCATTCATTTTGACTGAACCAGGCACGGGCTGAACCTGTGAGTCATGTCCCCTCCTTTCAGACAAATGCTTGAGTCAGACTAGAGCAATCAGATTTGTACCACAAAGATGACCACTCCCTGCCTGTCCCTGATACAGTAGTGACGGTGTAGTGATTATTGGGTGGCAGGGTGTTGTGGGATGCTAATGACAGGAGTGAAGGTTTCTGGGATGTGTCACAGGGTGGGGTTTTGTGCATCCTGATTCAGGAATGCAAACCTTAAATAAACTGGGAACAGTTGTGATGTGTGAAGTGGTAGGCAAGGCAGGTCAAATAATAGAACCATGACTATTCCATGAAATGTGATGTCACAAGAGACTAGACTAAATTAGAGTTTTCTCCAGTGGCTACTAGAATACGTGCTGTAGGCTGAATATAACAAGTGGACATGCCGCCATTATTACGAACTGTATCCATTGTAATCCCTAGCCTTGAAGCTTTATTTCCCTTGGATGCATGGTGCTCATCCGGAAAAGATAAGTTTTGTATCCACAACAAAAAAATGAATGATCAGTGGGATTTAACTGGTGTATTTTCACTCCAGTATTCATTCCTCAAGGCCGCCTCTCCCCGCTCCCCTCCACCCTTTCCCGTTTGCTTACGAACACTTAAGTCTACACTAAGTACGACGCTTGCCTGAGGACAAGCCTATTTGTTGAGGTTGACTTTATTTGGAAGAAAAGGGATAGCTGTGAATAGTCGGCCTATCCCATCTCAGGTCAATGCTCTTCAACTCTCCAATTAACTGTTTCTCCTTGACAATCTCCACATACTAGCTATCAGATCTGTTGCTCATGCCTGTATATTTATCTGTGCTTGATGCATAATGTCTGGTCATACAACTGCTTTTGGGGCCAGTGTAAGCACTCCTGTTGTCACAATATACCCTCCTCAAGGCTTAAATGCCTAAACTGGACTGTGAGTGCAGGAGTCTTCAACAGAAGTTGAAAGGCTTATTTCTATTTTAAGAACCCCGATAAGAAAGTAAGGTCATTCTTACAGGTCCACCTCAATGTTATCAAAATTCCCTTTGTTTCGTGCGTGCTGTTCTATTAGATAATGAGTAGGAGGGGCCAAAGGAAAAGGATGGAAATTTAGTACCAAAAGAATGAGGCCTGAAGCAACATATTTAGTCTCTCTCATCTTATCATTCTTCCTGGTGGCTGGCACTAGTTTACGTTTGGCATTTTTGCTGAAAGCGATCAGGCCAGCTGAAGACTATGAGGGGAAACTTAGCCTGAGGAGCGGCAAGTTTCCGGGGCGTCGCTGCACTTCCTGTCCAAGCCTTAAGGAGTGAAGGTGTGCGTTTGTATATGAGGGGCAAATAGCAGGCAAGCGCGCATTTTCAAAGCCCTTCATGAGCACTGACACGTCTCCTGAGCCAAAGTTTGTTTATGGCAGCTACAGAAGTGGATTTATGACAGCTGTGATTGTCATGGTGTACTCTCAGAATAGAAAAACACACCGAATAGAAATAACATGATGCCTAGACTTCATGTTAAAAGAAAACTAAGGTAAACCACTGATTAAAGGTTGTCATATTAGCTATAATGCACAGACCTTTTAACCAGGCTTGTGTGTGTTGGCATTTTGTCATGACTATCACGCTGTTGATGGCTTTGTCATCTATTTGGCTTGACAGAGCCTCTTTCTGTATTCCCATATTTGTATTATTTAAACCTTTTTGTTCAATCTAGCAATCATAGATTAGTTACCCACAGGGAAACTGTGGAAAAAAAACTGTTTTACCAATGGAGGTAGGATTTAAGTGTTTATTTCTGTTGTGTCGTGATACCCAGAAGCTATTTGCAACGCAGCAGTTTGTTTTAGTTCAGCCATGTTGATTTCTTTCCGCTTGCATGCCTGCTTCCCCCCCCCCCCCCCCCCCCCCCCCCTCCGTCTCTGGACCCTGTGCCTCTCAGGATGTGATCTCTGAGCTCACCGCCTCGCTCTCCAGAGGAAGTGCATTTTTGGCATTGCTGAAATCTTTCACAGACTAAATGGGGATGACATCCATGCCTGTAACGGCTCTGCATCCTCTCCCCTCCCCCCCCTCAGTTTCAGGCCGACGGCCTCAGCGCACATCAAAGTCTCGTTACATCAAAGTCCCGTTACATCAAAGCCATTACGCAGCTGTGAGGTCGAGTGTGTGGATGGAGTCATCGGGTTCACGCTGCTTTGGATACGTGGACGTCATTGTGTGGACGAATCTGCTCTATAGATGTGCCTACACTAGGTTTTTAGCTAACAGGAGGGTACGCATTGTTGAGGCGTGGAGGGTGGCCTTTACGTTACTGTTATTCCCATCCCCGTAATGATTTTTAGAGGGGTTTCCTTGATGTGGTATAAGGGCTCAAAGCAGATTCCATTCCTAGTTTCAAAGCAGAGCAAGGGTTTCAGCCTCAGAATGTCAAAGGGTCTCCGTTTTAAAGCAGCATTCTTGCTACACAGCGGAAGTTTTCTGGAATTCAGTTTAGAATGTGCCATTTAGCTTAACTAACTAACTACCTAACTTCACTGCTTCACTTCACTGCTTTACGGTGCCTCTTTGTTAGGGGTGGGTGGTTGTGAATTGTGTATACTGTTAAAAAGAAGTGCTTCAGGCTACAGACATGTGGTAATGGTGCTTTATGGCCTTTTGGTGATATTGTGTGTGCCCCCCACACTGCCTGGGTTATGGTCAGACCTCAGGTTTAAACTGTAGTTTAAATGGGCAGATAACCTGTTGCTGTCATGGTTGTTTTCCTTCCACATGTCATACATGAGAACACTGTAAAAGCGATCTTTTGAATAACTACAAGATTGCTCCAGAAGCCTGTATCTCTCCAAACTTTTTTTTGGATTTGTGATCAAGCTGGTTTATTTTCTAAAAACTTTGGTGTAATGGTAATGGATGGGGCAAAGATGTTTATCTCATCTCTGTAAAAACTCCCACAGTTCTAAATAAATGTCTTCATAAATGACAGTGTCTAGCTGGTATATAAATGAGTATTCTGGCTCCAAAATTTTTTTACCAATTTTTTTTTTTCCCCTCAGTATTGCATCAATGTTAAGAGAGAATCTGTCAGCTGTTATTTAAAAAAAGGTGAATGTTATATGTGTGGATGCATAGTATCCCATGTCTGTTGCTGGCATGGGTTTTTATATATGACAGAAACTCATTCCAGGCCCTCTGGCCTTTATCTGCCACAGTGAATTGTGTCAAAGTCTGTTAAGGTTCAAAGTTGAATAAACTTGCTGTGGGATGGAAGATAGACATTACACAACTTTACACAAACGTCAGACAAAACCTCTGTGTGCATTCTGAAACATGTCATGGAGCATGGGAGAGTGTCACATAGCAATCCAGCCAGATTTTACATAACACTCATAATGCTAACATCCCCGGGCACTTCACACCAGCACTAAAAAGAGAGAGATGACAGAGTACTACATGAAATTACAGTGATGATGGTTGGGCTGGGGGGGTGCTGTGCAGGGACTGGTATGTGCCATAAGGTGATGTCAGAACAACTGGTGAAAGGGTCACTCCTCCTGGTAGCCTTGTGCTGCAGAGACCACAAAGCCAGGAAGCCACATGAATAAATTGGTCCAGCAGCGAAATCTCCTGGGGTGCGTGCAAGTCAGGAATATACTCCCCTCCTCGATTGCTTTTATTTATTTTGCCCTTCATTATTGGATAAAAATGACCTGCTCTCAAAGTTCAACTTCCAAATATGGTGAGAGGCACGATAGAGAGTGCAGTAAAAGAAGCATCCATTAATTTGCTTTTTGGGACGCAAATAGACGTGCCTGTGCCCATGTGGCAGAGGAGCTGACAGCTGGACGGCTCAAGGTTGAAGTTTTTTGTGCAGAGAATAAATTTGGGCTTAATCTTGAAAGCATCTGAAATCTCACCTAACTATTTGACCTTATTTGGAACAGTTAGCTGTACTGAGTATCTGAGGCAGGACTGCCTCAGAGATGCAGTCTCAGGCAAAAATGATATCTTGGGCGCTCGGAGTAAACTGTGATTTAGAGGCGTGGCTGAGGCTTCAAAACAATGCTGGGTTTACATTATGTGCTGGCGGCTTTTTTCCCAGCATGCGACTTTAAACATATCCATAAATGTTGTAAAACATACCAAATTATCAATTTTGACAAGGACCCTGTTAATACTGAGGCTGGCTTTCAACTCTCTTCTTTCCCTTCGGTCTTTCTCATTTTCCCTGGCTGCAGGGGGTGGGCATTTAAGGGCACCTCGTCACAGCCCCACTTCACATACCACTTCAGATGCTTAAGTGTTCTCACGAACGAACTTGGGCGGCAAACCTGAGCGTCCGGCACCTGGGGGCGAAGGGGCTCCGTGCCATGTTACAGCCGGAAGCGGAGCTGCTAAAACATGGGTGTTGTAATGCTGCTGCAGGCGTGCGTTTCCAGCTAGAGGCATTGCACATGACGGTGCTTGTCCAGGAACACATGGCCCAGTTCTGCTGCGGGTGTTTTTGAGCACACCCACTGAAGGGTGTGCCCTGATTGCCTAAGAGTGAGAAAAAAGAAAACAGGTGCTCACATTTTGTAGAGGACGACCAGGAGAATTGTTCTCCCGTCAGCTACAGGTCAGGAAAAAAAAAATTCAGCTTGAGAGACCAAGAGTTGGGGCTTGCAGGTAAGTGGGCAGGGAGAGACGAGCCACCCCAGCACACTCCAGAACCTGCGCATTTTATGAGAATCACCTGCCCAGGCCTGACCTGGAAAGCGCCAATCCTAGAACACTGGGCGAGGCTGCGCTCAGCTCGAAAAAATGCTCAAAGAAAATAAGTGCGAACAGAGGGACCTGTCATTACTCTCAGGGTGCGGCCCCTGCACCTCATTGGATAGTCCTCTCGGCTCATTGCGAAAGCACACCCCCTCAGCGCTCGTTTAATTTGCACGGCTGTGCGGAGACGCTGTACGATATGGGAGTGGAAACGTGGGCGTGAGGTTGTGGATAATGAAACGCACGGGCCTAGACCGTTTCAAAACATCACCACCCATGATTTGAGGTGTATTACCAAACGAGATGCGATGTGCGATAGGGTTGAAATGACAGTGATCAGTGACTGACCCCTCCTGTTAGGACGTTTTGTTTCACAGTTAGAATTTAAAAACAGCGGAGGTCAAGGAAAGAGGCATTACGCTGAAAAAGAAAAAAACAAAGGTATATTCCCACTGATGCTGACGTTGGTTCAGGCCTAGATTGACAGACCAGCTGTTATTTGCCTGTGAAACTGTTTGTGCAAGCTTCCCAAGGTGAAGATGTTGTAAAACAAGCCTGGGCTTTGTAGCAGTGTTGCAGCTTTCATGTGTTCCAGTGAAATCCCACAGTCCTCTATGCCTCCAAGCCTTGCTGATGCCGTTGCTCGCAGCTCGGACGAAAGCACACATGAATCTGTGGGTGTTCGTGGGAACTGCCGCAAGGCCTGTGGTATGCAGAACATACAGCCCTGGTGTGATTTCCTGTCATTTCTGAGTTCATTTTAGGGGAGTCAGTGACACAATGAAGTTGCATGTTGAAGTGCTGACGGCTTTTTCAGCCCACACGAGAAAATGACTGATGGCTTGAAAGGGTCAAGGCATGACTCTTCCTGTGGTTTTACAGCGTTGAAGTGCAACTCATATGAGGCATAGGCCCTGGGCTAATGAATTGCCTCGCTTCATTAACTTAGCAGGCAGCCTTTATAAGGGTACCCTACACAGCTTACATTTCACCTGTGTATACAGCGCGTATACTGAAGCAATTCAGGCTAAGTTCCTTGCTCAACGTTGGCCACTGGTGACCTTTGAACTACAAGCCCTGCCCCTTACCACTACGCCACGCTACTGGAAAGCAGTGCAGGGAATTTGGGAAGGGGTATACATGCCCAAAACTTTCCATTTCTTATGGGCGACCACCTTCCCCTCCTGTTTCCCTGTGTTTCCAAAGCACTCCGTATCCCTTTCCATCCAGGACTGGCCCCCTCCTCCGCCTCTCCTCGCTGTTGCTCCGTTTTTCCTCTCTGCATCCGCACGTCCTTCACTGTGGCCTCCAGAAACTGCCAGCTGACATTGATTCGATTTCAGGAGGAGACAAAATGCAATACGCCACTAAGAGTGTCTCGGTTGTTGGTAGCCGAGCAGTAGCTTAGAGGGATTGTGGGCACTCCTTTGTAAATTGATGCATTAAATTCACTTCCCTCCAGCGGAGTGCCTCGGATTTTTCTATGATGCTGTTCAATAGCCGAGAAGCTCTCGGATTTCTCTCAGACTGCGAAACAGGGCAACAGTGGTTTGACGTCCCTGGCCTTGGCTGGATTTCACTCTGTGTGTGTGTTTATCAAAGCTGCCTCATGCAGCACAGACGGGATATGGAAAGCAGTTTCTTTCTAATTCTGTTTAGTTTTTGCATAGTTGTTATCAGTCTTTCAGCTAACCTGCCATAAATCCGTTTAATGGAAAAGAACATAGATAAGATAGCTGCTGCCATTTGGTTATGGTCGTAGCTCGTTGCTGCTTTTCGTATTGTGTATCTTGCTGCTTTCGAGGGCCACGCTTTCTGCCTTGGTCAGGGAAAGCACACTGCCAGAGATAGAGAGAGATAGAGAGAGAGAGAGAGACAGAGATAGAGAGAGAGAGAGAGATAAAGAGAGAGAGAGAGAGAGAGAGAGAGATAGAGAGAGAGAGAAAGAGAGAGAGAGAGAGAGAGATAGAGAGAGATAAAGAGAGAGAGAGAGAGATAGAGAGAGAGAGATAGAGAGAGAGAGAGAGAGCGCCTTTGATTTGGAGCTTGTTCTCAGTCAGTGCATTGTGTTCAGCTGGCTATGGGAAGTGGGGCTTCTGTGCACTGTCTCAGAGGGAGAGCTCTGTGTTACGGCTCTGATCATTGGGAAGTTTCTCATGCAGGCTTTTGTCCTGCAGTTCTGCTTTTGGCATGGACACCGCGGGGAAACATGTCTAATTCAGGCCTTGCTAACGTTAGTGGTGGGTTGTATTGGGGAAGTCTCTAATCTTTACTCCACCCTCTGTGTCACGCACTCAGCCAGAGTACCCAGTGTGAGGAAGAGGCCAGACCGGATCCGTCCGTTCTCTGTAGGGAAGTGTACGTCTGTGTTTTCAGTTGTGGGACCATAGGTCACACTCACACACATGCACACACACAAGGGCAAGGGTGCACTTGCACACCTGCAGGAGAGCACACACAAACACACAGGGAGGGCACACAAGCACATCTGTGCATGTGCACACACACACACACACACACACAAGCACACAGAAAGTTTGGGACTCATACGCTTCACCTACAGGTTAGATTCTGAAATCTTGAGGGTGGCACGTAAAACTGAGGAACGGCCACTTTGAGGTGGAGTTGTGTTTAAATATTCGGAGGAAACTGTCTGTGTGTGTGTGTTTCGGCTCTGCATTGTACCGTGCTCCTGCTTTGTTGACTCTGGTCTCTCAGCCCGCTGTGCCGAGTTGCTCCATTGTCCTTCGAGCTGTGCCAGAGCCGCCACCCCCCTCCCCCGCAGTCCTCCGTGACCTTAAGGTCCCTGTCCCTCTTAGGGTGTGGGTGTGAAGGGACCCATTATGCGTACCGATCAATGGGCCCTTTGTGTGGTGGCAGAGCACAGAGGAGAGTGTCAGAGCCCGGCACTGCACCCAGCCCTAATGTTTTTATACCACGACTGATAGCACACAGCCCCAGGCCCCGACAATGATAATAATGGCCACAATACTACTACTGCTGCTATTGCTACTAATCAAAATAATGTTTTATTTACAGAGCAAACCCAATGTCTATGCACAGAACGAGTAAAATCCTTTATTAAAATACACTGGAATAACTGGTTTTCATGGATAATGGGGTTCTGGTTTTGGGTTCTGTGTAGTATTTAACATGGTAATCAAAAATAATTGTAATAATGTTTTATTTATAGAGCACCTTTCCACAACCAAGGTCTCTCTATTGGGCAAGGGAAGATTCATTATTAAAATACATTGGAATAAAAACTATCAGGCTAACCCTGAGGTACTAGATAAGTAAATAAGAGGTATAAATTATATGAAGTTCAAACAACATCATTGAGTTCATAGACTTGTAGTCTGTCATTGTGAGGTGAACAGCATGGGGGTGAATGGAAGACAGGGCAGAGGGGCGTTTTAAATGGGGGGGTGTGTTTTGATAGGCTGCAGAGAGAACCAATAGCAGGCAGCTGTGAGCTGTCGTGTGCATTGCATTTAGTGCTGGTAGAAGCCAGAGGGGAGGGAGAAAAGCGCTTGCTAACAGGGGAGCAGCTGTATGCAGTCTGTTTTGGTAACGTCGGGAATCCTCCAGGCCCGTAATGCATTGTGATGTGAACAAGCTGCCTCGCAAATGCATATAGCAGCGCTACAGTGTACTGCAGGGACTCCAGGTCCCTTCCTCCTCCGAGCATGTGCTGCTGCACGAAGAATGCTGGATCACAAGCCACTCCCCCCTGCTGATTTAAATAACATTACATGTTTTTAGTGTTTTAGATGTGTATAGGGTCACAAGCCACCACCCCCCACTCTTCATATCATTTTGGCAACATTGTGGTGACATTTTCAATGTTTTAAAGTGTGTGCTGGGTCAAAAGCCACGCCCCTGCTCCTTATAACATTACTGCACCGTTTGGGTACCATTTTCAGTGTATTAAGTTTTTGCTGAGTTGCGAGTCATCCCTGTTGCTATTTTCACTGTTTCAGTTGTGTCTTTGGTTGTGGTTCAGGGTGTAGTTCTGAAGTCTCTTATGCCCTTCCTAACCCACCCACCTTTCCCTCTGCAGACGTTCACAGCATGGTGCAACTCCCACCTGAGGAAAGCAGGCACTCAGATCGAGAACATTGAGGAGGACTTCAGAGATGGCCTTAAACTCATGCTGCTCCTGGAGGTCATCTCTGGTATGTCAGCGCCGCCCCCATGGTCATCTCCGTTACTGCAGTGTCACTCCAGTTTTTTTTTTGTGTGTGTGTTTGTGACCAACTTTTTATGTGCTTACAAGGTGCAATGTAAAGTCCTGCATTTTTAGAGAATTATTATATGTATTATTTGTATTATCTTATTATTAAATTATTAATTATATTATTATAATTATTATATATTATAATACTTGCTGAGCGCATTGGGTAAATCTGAGCTGACTGACAGAATGTCACAATTAACAAACTAGTGAAGCTATGCCTCAGTGTGAAACTACCACTTTTTAGAAGCCACGCCTTCATATATAACCACGCCTTCAAATGATCATCATGGGTGAATTGGACTGAGCCTCTGGAACTTTCAGCTTGGTCTTGATGAAGTCTTTTTGGGGTCATAATGAGGCAACTTCATAAAGGCATGTTTTTCTTCTTCAATTTGATTGGTTGTAGGTGAACGGTTACCCAAACCAGAGAGGGGAAAGATGAGGGTCCACAAGATCAACAATGTCAACAAAGCCTTGGACTTCATTGCCAGCAAAGGGGTGAAGCTGGTGTCCATCGGTGCTGAGGGTCAGTGTCCCGCCTTCATCCAGAGCAGTGTTTCCCAAACCTCTCCTGGAGGACCCCTTGTCCTGCATGTTTTCTCCCTGCTCCAGCACAGCTGATTTAAATGATCAGTTTGATATTAAGCAGCTTCATAACAAGTTGATCATTTGAATCAGCTGTGTTGGAGCAGGGAGAGATCTAAAACATGCAGGACAAGGGGTCCTCCAGGAGAGGTTTGGGAAACGCTGATCCAGAGGATCACTCACACCAGGAAAACACAGACATGACTGTTCAGTACAAGCAAGTGCTCATGCAGTGACAAGGCAGGCATGAGGTCCTACAGCAGCAGCATGCTATCAGGCAATCCTGCCCCCCCAGCCTTAGTAATGGCTGGCATGGGAGGCCAAGGATGGGGAATGTGGCGGGGGCCTTTTAAAATAGCTGTCTGTGTAGGTGCCTGATAGTGTGAATGACAATGACAGTGAATGTTCTGCTGTCATGGTAACCCTTCCCCCCCACTGTCACCATGCCATCAATCACCACTATCATGTCCTCTGTGTTCCTGACCAAACATCCCCCTACACGCGCACGGACACACACACACAAACGCTAAACCCTTCAGAGAGAAAGGCCAGTGGGTGTGTGGTCTTTGGACAGGATGGGGGGGCTGTGATCATGTGCCTGCAGATCTATGAGCTGAAGTTACCATGATTCCAAATCCCACTCTGAAATAATGGAACAAAAGAAGTTTCACTAGTGTGTAGGCACTGTAGCGTAGTAGTTAAGGAGATGGACTTGTAACAGTTTCATGTTCAGTTGCCAGGTGGGGCACCGCTGTTGCACTGTTGAATAAAACACTTAAATCCAAATCCAGGCACTGAATTGCCTCAGTAAATATCCAGCTGTATAAATGGATAACAGGTCTAAATGTAGGCTATGTGAATCACCCTGGATAGGGCTGTCTAATAAGCTGATATGTGATGTGTGAGTGTGATGATCAGCATCCACATGAATTTGTAGGGCAGATGTTTATTTGTCAAATTTCTCATCAGTGAGCCAGTGATGTCATGCTCGACTCAACACTTGAGCATGATTGGCTCTAAGACTTGTGCTTCTGAGTAAAGGATCTCATGCTGTGTTTAGAAATTGTGGATGGGAATACCAAAATGACCCTGGGCATGATCTGGACCATCATCCTGCGTTTTGCCATCCAGGACATCTCTGTGGAAGGTGAGTCACACACACACACACATTCATGCATACATATTTATATGTGTACACATGCATACATTTAAACATACACACATGTGTACATGAATTTGGGGGGGGGGGAGAAGTATGAAAAAGTATGAAGAAGAGACCAGATTCTACAGCTCAGCCTCAGAGGTCACACTCATTCTACTATAAGGACAGTTCAAATTCTTTCATAATTCACATTCTTTCTGTAGTCTGTCACAGTTTTTACAATGTACAGCTGAGGCGAAACAGCAGTGGTTTAGTCTTTAGCTAAACATTTAGTGGAAGAATGTGTATGAGCTTCACTGAGCTCAGCTCTTCATGAAAGTGTTTGTCCAAAAGTCTGTGGGGGTTTAAGTCTAACTGTCAAACAGTCAGGCCTGAGGTCTGATTGAGGTGAGGTCAGCTCCAGTGTTTATGATCAGCCTGAGGTCAGCATTTTGAGTTTCTCATCCCTGGTGTACTTCACATGCTGCTGTTTCCTGCTGAAAGAGCACTGCCGTTCAGGCAAGAATTTAGCACAGGCTTAGATTTTTTTGGAAATGAACTGGCTGTCGTTTGACATTAAACTTGCCACGAGAGAACATAGCCACTGGTGAAGTACAGTATTCTGGTAAATGAAGAGGGGTGTGGCCTCATGTCAGTGTTGTTCCATCAATTCAGGAAGCTCTCTCACTCTATCCCACTATCCTTACTTCTCTCTCTTTCCTTCTCTCTCTTTTCCTTTTCCACCTCTCCACCCTCTATCCCTCCTTTCTCTCTCTTCCCTCTCCACCTTTCCCTCTCATGCCTCCTTTCTCTCTCCCTCTCTCCATCTCTCCCCTGTCTCCCTCTCCAGAAACCTCTGCAAAGGAGGGCTTGCTGCTGTGGTGTCAGAGGAAGACCGCGCCCTACAAGAACGTGAACGTGCAGAATTTCCACATCAGGTGCGGTCCCACGTCTCCGGTTAGACGTTAATGACCAGGATACCACTGAAAGTAAGAGTTAAATGAAAGTGCTGTCTTGGTGTTGATGTTGCTGTTAAATGGTAAGTCCTGCCAAAGCTGGGCCACAGGATTATGTAGTGGCTGGGAAACTGAACTTTGAGGTAGAAGACTGCAGAGGAGACTGCTGTGAAAGACATTTCTCTCATGCCCTTGAGCAAGGTACTCTCCCCTGAATGCGTCTCGCAAGTATCCGGCTGTTTGAGGTGATAACACATTAAAAAAAATAAGCTATGTAGGTCAACCTGGAAAAGGGCATCTGCTAAGCTAATATTAGTTTTATTCGTAATTTCAGAGGAATCTATTGAGACAAAAGAAGTGTTATATGTGGCGCCTGTGTCATTGCGTCTGCCTGTCTCTGACAGCTGGAAGGACGGCCTGGCGTTCAACGCACTCATCCACAGACACCGACCTGAGCTCATCGACTACGACAAGCTGAGAAAGGTACACACACTTATAATAAACACCCACACACACACACACACACACACACACACACACACATATATATGCACATGCATACACAGACACACACACCAGTACCAGCTCAACAAATAGCTGACGAAGTCACACATTATCAAGTAAGCTAGGAACTATGCAGAGAAGGGGGACTCCCCTCATCTCATAGTGCTGGCTTGCAATAGCAGGAAACCCACAGTCTTTGAATTTAGTTGACCCCACACAGATATAAAGTCGAGAAAGCCTGTCTTTTCAAGCCAGTTACGTTGAGCCAGCTTGTCTCACCCTTCACTTGTTGCCCCATGCCTCCCCTGCCACCAGGATGACCCAGTGACCAACCTGAACAATGCCTTCGAAGTGGCTGAGAAGTACCTAGACATCCCCAAGATGTTGGATGCAGAAGGTACAGAGGCACCCCCTGCTGGCTAGAGTGTTGTACTGCACCTTGTGCTTGATCCTAATGGAACTGTATGTGCTCCTTGTGTCTGCTGTCCCCCCATGAAAAAAATGTGACTTTTTATCACAGATATTACACTTTAATTTGAAACGATTCTGCAACATATAGCCTCAAATTGTGCAATTAGAAAATAGAATAGAAATTAAATTTCTTAATTTGTTTTGCAGAGCTGTTTAACTGAAAGATTACTTGAAATGGGAGCAAACTACAAATTAAACTAAGTGCGGTCTGATTTTCCCCATGCTTATATAGGCATCTGGGGTACATTGCGCTCTTTGCAGTGTGTGATCCCGCAGTGCAAGGCGGCACACTGCAAAATCGAACCCCAATCCATGACTGCATTTTTTCACGGAGGGCTAATCTGTGCATCCTCTTTGTGGTTGAATGTGTTTCCATTTAGCTCATCCCTAATCCCCCTGCCTGTATTGAATGTGAGTGATTGATTTTTCCGTCCTGTCTTGACGGAAGGTCATACGTGAGTGACTGTGTTCTGTAACTGTGTGTTTTTACCTGCCTGTGCAGTGGGCCGGTGCCTCGCATTCAACCCATCTGCATCTCCTCTTGCCTCTGAACTGGCACTGTCTGAACCACACCCCTTTATAGTGTTAAATCAAAATGTAACCATTTTTTAATTTAGTTGGGCTTGTCAAGCGGTTTGCTTTTAAATACCATAACAGCATTATAGTGATTGTTGCACGTAGTATACTTAGTGGGTGTGTGTTTGTGTTTGTGTGTGTGTGCGTGAGCGTGTGTGTGTATAACTGTGATTTCCCTGCAGACATTGTGAACACTGTGAGACCGGATGAGAAGGCCATAATGACATATGTGTCCAGTTTCTACCATGCCTTCTCTGGAGCTCAGAAGGTACCCCCCACACCACGCTCCCCTCTCCAGCAAGGCCTCCTCTTCCAGCACTGGGACGGATGGTTCGCGGGTCTTTCCCTTGCTGGCTATCACCAACCTGAAGTGGTCCTCCTTCTTCTTTGATTGGCTGGTGGGCGGGGCCGGCAGCAGTCCGGGTGCCCCTCTCTCCCTGTGGGGTGTGGGGATCGCTTGGGTGAAGTGAGCTTTGCTTCAGTTCAGTCTCTCTTCCTTTTCTCCCTCTCTCCTCTCCTCCTCTCCTCTCGCTCGCTGTCTGCTGCAGACATCGTGGGCACGCTGCGCCCTGACGAAAAGGCCATCATGACCTACGTGTCCAGCTTCTATCACGCCTTCTCGGGCGCCCAGAAGGTGAGCCCTGACCTCTGACCTTTCGCCCTGTCACTTATGAGCACCACTGGGGAAGAGCAGGGGTGTTTCCATGCATCTGTCATAACAAGCAAAAGAGGCTGTTTGCCAAAAAGGGAGAAGTGCTGTCACAGCAAGGAGAGATGGCATGTCATTACTCTCATGGTCGTAATGGTGAAGTGCAGTTTCTCTGCTTGTTGCGGACGCACTAGTTAATCTGTGCTGCTTCTGCAGTGTGAAAGGGAGACACAACAGGGTCAAGACTGCAAACACCATCCATTTCTTTCACTCTTCAGTTTTTTACAGCAGAGACACTGTCTTCTCTTCGGTCATGTGATCAGTTGGTTTATTGTGGTGTAGAACGTTGGCATCGTTTGTTTGTTAATGCTCCGGGGTCTCTGTTCAGAACCACCCTGTGTTGAGAAGCACGCTATGAACGCCGTTGTGTTTCTGCACTGCCTGTTGCATGTCGGCTTTCAGCTCTTCTTGTGTCATAGTATAGTGAATAAGCCATGTGCATGCATGTAAGTGTGTGTATGTGCTCACTTGTGCATGCCTCTGTGTGTGTTTTTTAAATGTGTGTATGTAAAGTTCTTCAGTGCTCTCACTCTAAAACACTCCCCTTTCCATACTGTAGCCAGCCTGGTTTCCAGCGTCTACGTCGTGGATACTACTTCTCCATCCATCTCTCTCCACAGACCTCTCCTCTCCTCCTCATTACTGATGGCTTCCTGTCTGGATCTGCATATGCCCCTCCCCCTTCTTCTCTCTCTTCCTGTCTGAAAGGTATTCTCCCCCTCCCTCTCTGTGTGCTCTCTCTCCATCTCTCTCCCTGCTACTCTGTGTGTGTGCAGGTGTTTCCCTCCCTGATGCTGTTGCAGAGCTTGTGTACACTGATGACTCCATAAGTCTATCTGTCCTGCTTAGCTTTATTGCCACAGGTTGGGGTCAGTGACAGTGCTACGTACAGACACCTGTGCTTAAGAGGCCGCTGTTAGTTAAGCTCCAGGTTCAAAGACCAAGCTTTGCATAGCATTAATTCAGCTACCAGCTCTCTTTTTATGCTGAGGGAGGTGTGTGGTTGTATTTCCCACTGAATTAATGATATGGTAAATTCAGTCTCCCTTACATGAATTTTGGTATCAGAAGTTTGTCAGGTAATGCGCTGTCCTTTGATCTAGTGTTTTTGCCTTCTGTTATGAAAGGGTGAAGTTTGTTTTAGGTACAAGGAGCCAGCAGTGTCAGCCCTCAGGAACGCCAGAGGCTACATCTCATGTGGTGGATCTGTTCCTTTCACAGCTGCTGCCTGACAATCTGCCCAAAGATTATTTAGCTTCTTTTATTACTTTTATTTCGAGTGTAAAGGTTGCTGGATGTATAGCTAAAGCTTTTAAGTAGTCAAAGATCTGCCAACAAGGAGAATCACTATAAAGAGGATTGAAAGGGCTGGTACTAAAATAAAGGCTATATTAACCTGTAAACCTGTAATGCAGAGTTTGACTGACCCATAGAGAGCACCTCCAGATGCACAGGCAGTCGGAGTCGGTGAGACAGATGACCGCTATTCCCACTGTTCTGACACCTCTTGTCCGTGATAGGCTGAGACGGCAGCCAATCGCATCTGCAAGGTATTGGCGGTCAACCAGGAGAACGAGCAGCTGATGGAGGACTACGAGAAGCTGGCCAGCGATGTGAGCTTCCGCCTGTCTCTCTTTCCTGATGCCATCAACATTACCACAGACATAACCACTTAAATTCTAACTGTAACTGTGTATGTGCACAGTTTTTTGTAGTTTGTATTTTGGCACATTTTCATCTTGTTTTATTGTCACTTCTTGCCATAAAAACTTGGGTGGTGGTCACTGAAGCCATGTTTAATTGCGAGTTAAATTAATTTTACAACACATTATTGAAGACTTTACTGGTGCAGACCTACCTGTGTTCCTGTTACACTCCTGTCCAGTTAAGAAAAGACACAATAAAAGCAATGTTTGATTCTTGCACTGAGTAGGAGTAACCTCAAGTCAGCTTGAACACTGTAGTGAGTGTTTCCAACAATATTAAGTAGCGAAGAAGTGTTAAAAGCCGTATTCTAACTTCTAAAAGCCTGACTGTAAAGCCTCAGACTCTCAGTGCTGAAATCCCTCTAATTTCGATAACCCCCCCCTTCCAGCTCCTGGAGTGGATCCGCCGCACCATCCCCTGGCTGGAGAACCGCGCCCCGGAGAAGACCATGGCAGAGATGCAGCAGAAGCTGGAGGACTTCCGCGGTTACCGTCGCGTCCACAAGCCACCCAAAGTGCAGGAGAAGTGCCAGCTGGAGATCAACTTCAACACTCTGCAGACCAAGCTGAGGCTTAGCAACCGGCCCGCCTTCATGCCCTCCGAGGGCCGCATGGTGTCGGTGAGGACCCGCAATGTCACACGCTGAGTCACATGACCAGCGGGCACTCACAGTCTGCATGCTGCTGTCAGCCATGGCCATATGCTGATAATACACAAAGGACAGAGGAAACGCCAGGTTCACCAAAGGTGTCTGAAGAGCAGGGCAGAATCCGGAGAGCAAGCTCTGTATTATATTTTAATTAATGAAGTGTGGTGGTGGGCTGTGGTGCCTAATTAGGTTTCAGAGTGAAGATCACAGAGGAGAAATTGCTCACACTGTCCTATGGTTTTCCCTATGCTGTCCAGTTACACACAGTCCATGCCAATATCCACTTTTGTGTTGTGTTGTGTTTTGTGTTGTTGGTTATGGTTTCTGGTTACTTATTATGGTTGGTTTTCAGGACATCAACGGGGCGTGGCACAACCTGGAGGGGGCTGAGAAGGGCTATGAAGAGTGGCTCCTGAATGAGATCCGTCGCCTGGAGAGGCTGGATCACCTGGCCGAAAAGTTCCGCCAGAAAGCCGCCATCCATGAGGCCTGGGCTGATGGTAAGGGGGTGTGTGCCCACAGACAAGGGCGTTGTAATTGCCCCTTCAAGAAATAAAATAACCACAGACCATAAATCATAAGTCTTTAATTTCTCTTGGTATTACTTTCTTTGTATTTCCTCACATGGCAAGTAGGAACATACCTCTCCCTCTCACACACCTCTACCTTCTATTCTCTTCTGTACTCTACCCTGTCTGTCTCTGCTCCCTCTGTGACCTGCAGTTCCCTTGAACCCATTTCATTTTGACCACTCACTCTTCACCCTGTTTGTCCCTCCGTGGCTCCGGTAGGCAAGGAGGCCATGCTGACGCAGAAGGACTACGCGACGGCCTCCCTGTCGGAGGTGAAGGCCCTGCTGAAGAAGCACGAGGCCTTCGAGAGTGACCTGGCCGCCCACCAGGACCGCGTGGAGCAGATCGCCGCCATCGCCCAGGAGCTAAAGTGAGGGAGAGAGAAATGAAGAGAGGGGCGGCAAGGAAGGGGAGAGTGATGGGAAGGAGGAAGAGAGGGGAAGGAGGGTGTTAAGGATAGTTAGAAGGAAGGAGAGAGGGATGGGAAGAAAGGGTTGAGAAGGAAGCGGAGAGAAAAAGAAGGAGAGATGAGAAAAAGAGGATGATGAGGAGGGAGACAAAAAGAAGAGGAAAGGAGAATGAGAGAGGGATGGAAAGGATAGTGAGAGGAAGGGATAGATTTTTGAAAAGAACATGAGAGAGGGATGGCAAGAAGGGGGAATATGGAGAGAGCAATGGGGAAGGAAGGATAGAGAGATAATGGACAGATGAAAAGGCTGGTTTAGGGGAGAAGATGCTGGGAATCTTCTCAAGGGAGTTCAGTATTCAGAAGGTCAGAGGTCACTGTGATTATAATTATCCTATATGATTATAGAATTTTGACTGTGTATTAAGGGATTAGTTAGTTCCTGAATGATGTACCCTCTCCCTTTTCTAACCCCAGTGAGTTGGACTACTACGACTCCTCCAGTGTGAACGCTCGCTGTCAGCAGATCTGTGATCAGTGGGATGCCCTGGGCACCCTCACCCAGAGCCGCAGAGAGTCACTGGAGGTACTAGAGTCTTGCACACATGCACACCCACCAACCCGCTCACACACACACACACACACACACACACACACACACACACACACACACACACACACACACGCTAGAAACGCACAAGCACAGCATACTGAGATACATGGACATTCCAACTGTGCTGACACATCTACACAGGATTCATTCCTGTGTAAATGTTACACACTTCCACTGGTGAACTCAGATTCACCACTGTCCTGCTGCTCACCATTCACTGTTCCTCCTGCTTTCTCCACCTCTCTCCTCTTTTTCTCGATTCCTCAGAGGACAGAGAAGCAGCTGGAGTCCATCGATGAGCTGTACCTGGAGTACGCCAAGAGGGCGGCGCCCTTCAACAACTGGATGGAGGGGGCCATGGAGGACCTGCAGGACATGTTCATCGTGCACAATATTGAGGAGATCCAGGTGAGGGGGGTTGGGGGGGGTGTACAACATTTTGTACATTGTTTAAGGGGTGTAACAGTAACAGAGGGCACTCATCAGAGAAACTGAAGCCAAGTGTGGGTGTATCTTCAGCCCTTTACTGGCCCTTTCACAGACACATTCTAAACCTAGTCCTCTCTCCTTCACACCCCCCAGGGCCTGATCGCCGCCCACGAGCAGTTCAAAGCCACTCTCCCCGATGCCAACAAGGAGCGGGAATCCATCCAGGCCATCCAGCTGGAGGTGCAGAGGATCGCCCAGAACAACGGCATCAAACTGAGCGGCAGCAACCCCTACACCTCCATCACCCCCGAGAGCATCGACAGACAGTGGGACAAGGTGCGTGTGTGTGTGCGCGCGTGTGTGTGTGAGACAGAGCGTGTGAGAGTGCATGTCTGCATGTGTATGCAGCATACATTGCACTGTGTGTTGCAGCATTTAGAACAGTGTTTGTTGACTCTGGCGCCCTCTGCTGGTGTGTCCAGGTACAGAAGCTGGTGCCACAGCGTGACACGGCGCTACAGGAGGAGCTGGCACGGCAACAGTCCAACGACCATCTCCGCCGCCAGTTTGCCAACCAGGCCAACATCGTGGGGCCCTGGATACAGAACAAGATGGAGGTTAGGGAGTGTGACTTTCTGGCATTTCCTGTTAGTCATGCTTCATATTTTTGTATCCACAGTTAGACAAGTATTTCTCTCTCTGAGTACAAAAGGCTGATAAAAGTTAAGTGAATATGAAGGAGCAAATGATGCAATGGAGCGGTTTGTTGAGGAGTCTTAGTAAGGGCTGAATTAAAGCGTCCTGCGTACAGGAGATCGGCCGGATATCCATCGAGATGAACGGGACGCTGGAGGACCAGCTGACCAACCTGAGGCAGTACGAGCAGAACATCATTGAGTACAAGCCCAACATTGACCAGCTGGAGGGAGACCACCAGCTCATTCAGGAGGCCCTGATCTTTGACAACAAGTACACCACATACACTATGGAGGTACTGCCTCTCTCTCTCTCTCTCTCTCTCTCTCTCAGGAGGCGTTGGGATGCCCCTGGTTTGATCTGGTTTGGTCTGGTCTGCTCTGACCTGCCTGTCTCATGGAGAGGGCTACCTCTGTCCATATAAGTGGATGGTTGATGGTTGATGTTGGAAGTAACATTCTGTTCCCTCTCACTCATTCCATGGCTTTCATTTCTCTTCTTTTGCTCATTTATTTATTTTCAGGGTGTTAACTCTGTCCGCCTCTTCCTCCTTATTTCTCCCTCTCTATTTTTGAAGTGACAACTCTCTCTTCTCCTCCCTCTTTCTCTCTCATTTATTTGCAGGATGTTAATGCTTCCTCTTACTCTCTACCTTGCTCTCCCTTTCTTTTCTGTCTCTCTGGTTTATTTTCAGAGTGGTAACCCTCCATCTCTCTCTCTCTCTCTTCTCCAGCACCTCCGTGTGGGCTGGGAGCAGCTCCTCACCACCATCGCCCGCACCATCAACGAGATCGAGAACCAGATCCTGACCCGCGACGCCAAGGGCATCAGCCAGGAGCAGCTCCACGAGTACCGCGCCTCCTTCAACCACTTCGACAAGGTCAGGGGGAGGGGCATGGAGGTGACAGGGTCAAGACAAGGTCAGGGGGAGGGGCTTGGAAGCCACAAAGTCATGACCAGTCAGGGGGAGGGATACACAGGTGGAAGGGTCAAGACAAGAAGCATTGGTGTTGGGGGTAGGGGGTGTGGGGCCTAAGGAGGGAGTTTGGCTCCTTTAAGGGCTCAGTGAAGCACATGCATGCGTACACATGCACCTATGGAGGTGCACTGTCATTCCCATGTCCAGAGTGCAGACATTCACATCCTCACCCTACCATTGTCCTCATCCCACTGCTCCCCCTGAGAAAGTGAAGAAGAGAGAGGAACTGCGGCTGGTGCAATACTACCAGCAGACAGAAACACAAGAACTGACAGAGACATAACAGTATGAGCCAATCAGGAATCACGGTACCATCAGTGGCACCCAAGCATCAGTTTGTGTCATCACTGTTTCCCATCAGCCCCCTAGACAGTGCGTATCCTTGTGTTTGCCGTCCCCAGCTTGTCTTTCATCTCAATGTTTCTTCGTGTTGTCTGTCCTCAACCTCACCTCTGCGTTCTTTGGTCACGTTCATCTCATCGTCATCGTCATCACCATCATCGTCATCTTCACCTCTGTCATCACCATCATCACCTCCTGCACTGTGATTGGCTGGTGGCCTTCATGGCCTGTGCTGCGATTGGCCCGTTTGGACTTTAGGATCACAGCGGTGCCCTGATGGCAGAAGAGTTCAAGGCATGCCTGATCAGCCTGGGCTACGATGTGGAGAATGACAAGCAGGTACGGGCTCTGGAGAGGCTGAGCTGGAGGGGTGATACTGAGCTCTGCTTCGGGGGTGTCTGTGGAGTTTCCATTGCTATGGGGATGGGGGCGGGGTGTTCCCCTCTCCACTGCAGCTCCTCTATCTCGCGCCTGCTTGCTGAATGCTTAGCTTGTGTGCTTTACTCAGTTTTCTTGTTTTACTTGCTTCCCTTCCTTCCCTCCTCTGTTCACCCTACTCATGTTATCTTGCCCCCCTGGACACCTTTCTTGCCTTGCGTTTTTCTTGCCTTTGTTTCCTTTGTCATCTCTTTCCCTTTTTTGCCGCCACTGTCCCTTTCCCCTCTCCGCTTTACTCTTCCTCTCCATCCTCCCCCTCTGTCCTGCTTCTGTCCCACCTCTGTCCCTCCTCTGTCCCTCTGTCTACCTCTTGGGGTGCAGAAGCGTACGGGAGTGATGGACAGCGATGATTTCCGCGCTCTGCTCATTGCTACAGGAAACAGCCTGGTATGGCCATCTTTCTCTTTCTCTCTCTCTCCTCTCTCCCCTCCCCCCTCCCTCACTGGCCCAGGCCAGCCTCCTTTCCTAGGCCTGTCTTGATTCTCCTGCAAGTATCTGAAAGGACTGGACAGATGTTAGCAATATGATTATAGCACCATCCTGCTGTCTGATATACAAGGTGAAAGTTCTTCCATATTGTTTACACCTGTCCAGTCATTTCAGGTCTGTGAGGAGGCATCATGGAGTGCCAAGGGAAAGATGTTAGGGTGTGGTTTGGGATTGGGCCTCCCTCTCTCTCTCTCTCTTTCTTGCCTTCTGGCACCCCTGCTGGACCCCTGCAGCTCTGCATCCTGTGGTATCACATTACTGTGTTCTGCAAAATGTGCCTTTTATACACTCTTGTTGTGTTATACTGCTATTACTTAAATTTTTTTTTTCATCTGAGACGTTGTTAGCAGGACCCTTGTAAGTAATGAATAGAGCTTAACTGGAGTGTAGACACTTCCCTTTTCCATTGTTCTGTGGTCCTTTGCAGGCTATCATGCTCTCATAATTCATAATTTGTACCTAGCGAGCTGGTATAAGTCATACTAACATGTTTTTTTTTTGCATTATTTCACTTAAAAATGTATCTGGACCCTCTGTTCTCCTGGATTGGTTGAGCATCTCTGTCATTTTAGAAAGCGACATCTATTTTGCCATTACCTGTAGCAATAAATCTTTAAAAAAGGTTTGGCTAAAATTTTTAAAAATCTTTTTCCATATCTTTAAAGTTTCTTGCACTAACAGTTCTTGCACCACTTGCAAGAACTGTTAGTGCAAGTACTCCATCTCATTCTCCTTTATAGTGCTTTTATTTTGTGTGATTGTGACATTCAGAGCAGAGTTTCGAAAGTGCTGTGTGCAGGGGTGACCTCTTTGTGCGGGTTTCCAGGGCGAGGCGGAGTTTGCCCGCATCATGAGCATCGTTGACCCCAACAACAGCGGGGCGGTGACCTTTCAGGCCTTCATTGACTTCATGTCCCGGGAGACGACGGACACAGACACAGCAGACCAGGTCATCGCCTCCTTCAAGATCCTGGCAGGAGACAAGGTGAGGGGGGTGTGGTTCAGAAACCACTCTATGGCCTTACCTGGGAGTGGCCATTTCTTTTTTTGATGGACTGGTGTTTGGTCTGGTTTGTTTGGGAGGCAGTGTAGCCGAGTTGTAAGGAGCAGTGCTCATAACTGAAAGGGTTGCTGGTTCGGTTCCCTCCTGGGGCTACTGCTGTTATATCCTTGGACAAGGTACTTAACCCAGAATTTCCTGAGTAAATATCCGGCTGTATAAATGTGTATTGGGTAACATAAAAAAAAATTGGGTAACATAAAAAAATTGTAACCTGTGTAAGTGGCTCTAGATAAGAGTGTCTGCTAAATGGCAATAATGTAATGTAGTGATTACTCTCTCTCCTGGCAGAACTACATCATGGCGGAGGAGCTGCGGCGGGAGCTGCCCCCGGATCAGGCGGAGTACTGCATCGCCCGCATGGCGCCCTACACGGGCCCCGACGCCGTGCCCGGTGCCCTCGACTACATGTCCTTCTCCACTGCGCTGTATGGGGAGAGCGACCTCTAAGCATGGAGATGTGGGGAGAGAGAGAGTGAGAGGAGAGGGGGAAGAGAGAGAGGGTGAGGGGAGAGAGGAGGAGAGAGAGTGAGAGGAGAAAGAGAGGGAATAAGTGGAGAGTGAAGCAGAGAGACTGTGAGTTAGTGGGACAAGTGTGGGACATGGTGGCCAGACTCCAATTGCACAGAGTTGCGTACACCACTTCAGGGCTCACCTGCTGTGTGCAGAAGCAAGGGTGGTGTGTGTTTTTTTCTTTTGTTTGTGTGTTTCTGGGGGGGTTGGGGGGAGTGGGGACATGGGGGTATTTTAGGAAGGGGGGGCAGTTAAAACTCTGGCCTGAAATCCAGCCTTGATTGGTAGACAGGTGCAGTTCATGTGGAGGAGTCTAAAGCTTGTAGAAAGCCCACTGATTGGCTGCAGACTGCTCCATGGAGTGCACCCAGTCCTTACCCCCTGCTCTGGAAGGAGGGGGCGAGCTATTTCACTTCCAGTACTACATTTCTGTTTTCTGTTGTTATTTTTATTTTATTTTAGCAGTAGGGGGGTTTGGGGAGGGGGGATAGGGGTTATAGAAAGGGTATGGATTTATTTGCAGTGTTAAGCACACAGAGAGAGGGAGGGAGGGCAGAATGGAAGGAGATGGTTGGAGAGAGAGTAAACGTATCCTGTGCTGCTGGGTGACAGGAGCTACTATATCAAGGCTCCCTTTTCTTTCTGTCTCCCACAGATAGTTAGCAGTGTCAGTGCATATTTTTGCCTGGATTGTTTATAGCACTTCAATAGGGCAATGGTAAAGAAAATCAGTATTTCACATCTCAAAGGCCCCAAAACAACCAGTAGGATTGTAGATTGAAGGTTTGAACTGGGCCTTAATTTGGGAGTATGAAGTCCCAACATCGTATAAAGTAACTGAATGTTGTTGAAACATGAGGGAGTAAGTGTACCTTGAAGGGGTTGAGACTGTCTCTCTCTCTCTCTTTCTCTTTCTCTCTCTCTCTCTCTCTCTGACTCTCTCTTTAATTCCTCTCTCCACTTCCTCCTCCGTCTCTCTGTGATGTAAGGGACCCTCTGCTAGCTGCAAAAAGGGGAACGGCTTCTTATGAAACATTCCATTACGTTTAAATAAAATAAGGACATTACTGTTATCGATCTATGCAATCAGTTTTCAGTTTGTAATCTGTATACATATACAAATATATATATATAAATATATATATACTCTATATCATTGAATTCAGAAAGACCCATGGGGATTTCTGCATCTTCACACATAGAGGTGAACAGATGAAAGCATATGGAATACATATTTCTACAGCGTTTTGTAAATGGGGAGGGAGGGCAAGGATTTGGATGAGGGGAAATTTGAAAAGGAGGAGACTAAAATGAAATGACTTGGACCAAAAGCTTTTTCTTTTTCTCAAGAAAAGGTCACAGAGTATTTAACCTTGAATTGTGATCTTCACAAAGTCTAAAGTAGCTTTTTTTGCATATTTGAGGTCCTGAAGGGGAGTAGAAAAAAGTTGCTTAAGGTTTGCTTTTTTTCAGACTTTGATGTGAGTAGTCATTAAATCTGTGGCAGAAATTCATTAATGAGGAGATGTGACAATATCAGTTGATACAGGCGAATGAAATGTAGTTGGTAAATGACCAAAACATCTTTAAAATGTCACAGAAAACATTTTGGATAACCCCTAAGTTTTATACAATTTACTGGAATATTTTGCAGGGCAAACACATGAAATCCATTGAAATATATGAAAAACCTATCTACCTATCCACCTGGAAGAAACTGACTGTAATGATGTGCAGGTTTAAGAAAAGGTGAAATGGCATTCACACATCATTCGTCAACATTCATGCATTTATGAATTTGATATGGACCTGCATACGTTGGCATTGAGTATTTCTTTATTGTGGTGGTGTGGTTTGGGAACAGCTGAAAAGTATACTCTGTCACACTTTCTATCAAGTGTTATACAAAATGACAGAATAACACTTATGTAATACCTTCATAGCACACTCATACTACATGACCATTCATAAGTATGCCAGCTGACATAAGCTGTCATAAAGTGTGCAGTGTCACCCTGTGTATCACGAGTGACATCACCACAGCATTCCAAATTAGAACACAATTGTAAATTTGTTTGTGCTTGGTCCCCATCCATATCATATTTTATAACAGTCTGCATTGGTTGGTGTAAGTGTTTATGAGTGTTCATGTAGTGCTTATGAAGGCGTTATGGAGTTCCTGTGTGGTTCCCCTCATTCAAAGTGTCACCATTTATTCTGAACCCTGGAAAGAAAAATGCATCATATTTTTGTTTGTTTTATTTGAGAAGTTGCAACGATATTGGAAGATGTATTCTGAAGGTAATGTGGTGACATTGATCTTTACCTGGTTTTGGGATAGGTGACCATGCTTGAGGGCATTTCTGAAAACAGGAGGCTGAACAAGACAAATTCAAACATATTTCAACAGCACAGATTTGCTTCTCTTGTAAATTTAAGTCTCATACACAATGTACGATGTATAAGCAAGAACCTCAGATACAATTAGTTGATTTTAATCCATTTTCAAGTGCACTGCTGATCTCTTTTAGCTAGCACCAGCAATTAATGGGTTAATGTCAAACCTTTACAGTTGTAGTGGAAGCTGCAAAACTGCCTTTTTTATTGAAATTCATGTGTACACATAAAATGACCTTATAAAATATTACTGCTTTGTCATGTCTCTTTCCTTCGTGTCAATATGCTGTCATGGTGTCCTCTTAATGGGACTTAGTGTTGTGCTCCTTGGGCTCTTCCTTGTATATCGAGACTCGGGTTATTAATGCAGGGGGTGTCGGTGTAATGGTGTAATGTGAATTTCCCCGGGCGAAAATAGAGGCCTGAATGCGGACAGACTTGGAGAAATAGTTGATGGTTGTGTCACTGCGCTGAAAATAACATTTGGATACATGATGAATATCTGTAAAGGAAAATTGCACTCTACGATATCGCCAACATTTTTTGGAACAGTGTTAATCATGACGCAGTTACCTGCTAAAAGCTTGGGCACAAAACCATTTGAATTTGTCATATTCAGCTTTTCAAGTGAATTTCGGCGTACACGTCAATATGGCTAGTCACAGAGTCCTCCCACGAGATCTATGCAAACAGTGGCAATAAAACAGGAATCGTCCAAATTTTGAATTGAACGCACCCTGATTTTGGAAACTGATGTGCTTACCGAGGTATCCTCATGTCCTGTATAGCATACCACTTACTAGACCACTGCGAAAGTAATTCTAAGTATTTTTTAAACTGCATTGAGTTGTTTCTCCCTTTCACTGAGATATCCTCATTTGTACTTTTATTAGTACGGGCCCAAGTATGACCACTGTTTATAGTTGCGTCTTCTTAAATTGTCCCTCAGTCAAAATAACTAAGGCGTCAATGAATATGGCGAATAGTTTACTCGGTTATTGAAGTGGGGTGCAGTGCCCACTGTTCACCAGCAGAGGGCAATGCTGTAACTCCGGTCACCATCAATAAAGTATAGTGGGCCCTATATTCATATCATATAACAGAATTCAGTGTAACGTATTTGCATAAATTAAAACAATCCCAACCACACACGATTAAAACACCCTTTCATACATCCAATAGTGTGTTTTAAATTCAACAACATTAGGAGTATATACGATATGCTTTAATGTGCAGAGAAGGGTAAAGAGGTTCAAAGTTGTCAGTGTAGTTTATTTTTGAAAGATTGTGCAGATTTATGATTTCGCTAATTATAATTTTGCTGTATATTGCCTACATCTGTCAATGGTTTTAAAACTGAAATGTAACAATGTTTACATGTTTAAATGTAACCTTTTGTTATGTGTGGCAGCTAAAGCATGTGGATGATGGGCAGCTTGAAGAACCTTTGGGAAATGGCGGTTTAGCTGTCGTTCACAAAAAGCAATTGAGAGCATTATCTACTGTGGTGGAAACGGACAAAAAGAATAGTAGCGCGCCTCGAGGTCTTCCCTGGGTCCCGACGGTATAAAAATGTTCATATTTTATTGAGTTGCTCCGCGCACCAGATGTCAGTAGGTGAGGCAGCCAATGAAAACATAGGTGGATGATACTTGGCAGAGGGAAAGCTCAAAGGCAAAAACAACAGCAAACGAGAAGCTATTGTTTCCTATTTAGGAGCATTCAGAGGAATACAATAATACACAAATGCAATACCTGTTACTACTCATGTTGAGCTCACCTTTTCCCTCCGCAGACACATCCTATGTTTGTTTACCTGCAAATTATAGGACAGTGAAAACATTGGTTTGCAGACCAGTGACATATATTAACTGATGAGTTAATCATCTTGACAGACTTAATCCACACAGTCGTACCTCGGCACAGTCAAGCACGTTGCGCGTCGTCGGGGCTGCTTCGAGCGCGCTTTGAGCCACCCCTCCCCTCACTCGGTAGCGCGCCTCAGTGCGTGTAATGCGAGCGGGACTGAGGGTGCAGTTTGGGAATGCATATGTATGATATAGCACCAGTGCAGCCGCGTGGGAAAAGAGACAAATTAATGGGACCCGTGTTCTTTTCATTCCGTTGTAATATGTGCAGCACAGCGCGTGCTTTGGGCAACACTATCAACTAGGACGTAAGGTAAGTAAATATAAAGTATGTCATGTCAGCTTGACAAAAAGCGTATGAGTTCGCATTTTTGGAAATAAACATCTGGGCTGTCAAATCACGAATATCGTTTATTAATCTTTCAGGAGAATTTTCAGCATTGCAGTTGATGGGGGTGGTGTAGAAAAAATAAATAAACTAAGAACGTCGCATCCATGTGTTTTCATTTGTGGTTAGTTACTTGCGCCAGGATGCGCTAGTATACAGCCTTCGTATTTCCTGGCAGAATGTTAAAACTATTTGCCACAGACCTGTCGTGTCTGATGTTTAGCTACAGGTAGTCTAAACGCTTATCAAGCCATTTTATTGTTAACGACAAAATTCTGACACTTTTTACTTCTGTTAGGCGGCTTGTAGCAGTTCTTTCCGAATGAGTTTCGTCCAATTTTTTCTTCTAAAAACACTTGCTTTTAGAAAACTGCCATGAGATAACTGGCAATTTACCACGCGCCAACCAATTGTTTGCCAATACAGATCTGGTCTATTACGTAGCATATCGCGCTAGCCAGATACATATTTAACTTTAACTAAAAGATGCATATTGATTTGTTGTACTAAGGTCGAACTTATTCTTGTAAAATCAATATTTTCTCAATTTACTTTATAACATTAAATCATTTAGGAATGAACGTCCGTAGTGCGAAATAGCATGGAAGTCATGTCAGCGCCAGGAAATCTTTAAGAAAAGAGAATTTCGAGTACAACATTTGTAGTATATTTGGTGTTCGTCATGTGTTTCTGGCTCAGCACCTTGTTATGGTAGCTGTTGTTCTGGCTATACTTGTACAGGAGTGCTATCTCCATTTCGTTGGTGCGATATTGATGCATCAGTGAAACTGGTGCCGTTTGTAGAGGAAGGAAAAGAGGCGCGAGCGAGTACGTGAACATCAGTTACAGCAGCGATTCAGACCTGGGTCTTCAGCTTTGCTGAAAAAAAAAACAAAAAAAACAACATGACATAAAATATAGAGAGTTTAATGAGGAGAGCAGGCCATTCACCCCAGCTGTGGTTATCCTGCTGCATAGAATGTATCAAGGACAGAGCCAGGTTTTGTCTTGAACACTGATGGCTCTGCTTCAGCTAAAATTCTTGACAAGCTGTTTGTACAAATCCTGATCACAGCTTTGGCTGTGTTGTGTGGACATGGAAGGCCATGGTTAGAATCCCACAGCAGACCTACTCACAGGTTTCGGCAGAAGCACCTCCTGTCTCCATCCTGTGGGCTGTTTTTTACGGGCTGCGTCAGGGAAATGGTGTTTACAAAGAAATAAAGTACAGTGTTTTACTGCCAAATATCACTATAATATATCAATATAATACTGACAAATATCAGAGCAATACAACTGGGTAAACCATTTTTTTTATTCTCTTGAAAACTGAAGGAGACTTGGACTGTAAAGCTTTGGGCTTTGTTTTGACAGCTTCCTAAGCTCTTACGCACTGTTTTTTAGTGTAATGTTTTTTATGTTTTGAATATTACACTACACACTTGCCAGCAAGCTACCGGTAGTAACAACATGGAGTCTAGATGGATCGTTTACCCAGTTACCATATTTTTAGTTCATCTTGTACTGACTAGTTCTAAACTGAATAAAATGTCTTCATTACTGTTAAATGTAAGTGGTTTCCTGTGAATAGCATGGAATACTACTTGTTATTTTTATCTTTTTATCTTTTTTTATCTTTTTATTTTTGTTATTTTTGTCATGAAACTACAATGCCATAATAACCTGTGAGCAGCGTCCTGTGTGTCTTTGGTGTTGGGAGATTGCTGGGTTAGTGACACAGGCATTTTATCAGCCCCATATTTGTCATATCTTTCCATCACTGCTTTTTGCGCATATGTGTCTTTAGTTTTCCCATGCTGTTCTTTCTGGTTCTCTGCCTCTAATAGCACTAATATATGATAGGGCCCCAGTTTACATGAAATAGTCCAGGAACCTATGTACAGTATTTACACTGTACCTACCTAGTTACTACTGTGTACCTACATTGTAACTACTGTGTAAATATAGAATGCAATTGTATCCTATACAAGTGTCATTCCAATCATTAAAGCTGTCTGTGGCCTGTGTAACTAGCATGTAGCTGTGTACACTCACAGTGGATACACTGCAGTAGCTTCAGTATCTGAAATCCCTCTCAGTTTAAGAGGGCAGCACTCTCAAACCCCATGTGCATTCAGTGTGCTTTCAGTCAGACCCAACTCTCACACACACACACACACACAGACTGAGGTAGGAGCCCTATCTTTATCTGATACCTTGATACACAATGGCACGTGTACAGTCATGCATTCATGGGCACCACAGCACACGTGGATCCACAAACGCAGCCGCCCTCGTGCAGATTGCCACATCCGCTCCTTTACCATTCGGGAAGGCTTATGTTGCTTGTACAACACCAAATGCCTCGTTGAGGTCATGAGAGCGCTGCTAGACATTACAAGTGATATGCTCCTGGATTCAGAGTCTTAAAGCTCTTAAATGCAAATCCAGACACATGAACCACCTCACGTTGCCCGTAGAAGGTAAACAAATGCTTGAGCATTGTGTGGTTACACAAGGATGCATGTGCACAGATGCTGATGGAGCTCGACATTCACCTGCCCAGCAGACAGGGCGTATGGGCTACTTACACCTCAGTCTGGAAAGGGTCTAGGGCCTACTGAGTCATAAATTAAATATTTGGTTCAGCCTTGGGGCATGGGTTACCCACAATAGGATTGGCTACAGTCCAATAGCAGCAGCTAAATTTCCCCCTTTTCTGCCCTTTCCCCACTGCACAGAAGCGTGTGGGACAGACAAAAAGAATAAAGTAAATAAAGTAAAATGTGACAGCAGAGGGCCAAAGTTCATGACCTGTAACTCTTTGCGTGGTAGGCTGAGGCAGTTACAACTACTGATCTGTGGTCAGCATCTTGAATATGCAGAGAAATCCAAGACGAAAACATGACAGATTTGATTGCCAGATTTGATTGGTTGATGCAAACTGTAGCAGAATGGGCTGTTATGTTGTGTTAGACATTACAATTATAAATACGCTATGCACTAATTATATACATGTTATGTGGTAATTCATCAACCAAGTGTAACATTTTGCACAATGATGTTTTCTTAGGGCAAGAAAATAGCTGGCTTGACTAGCTTGCAGTAATGCGTATTCAACATAAAACGTATAGTAGTTAGCTAAGCTTGTGTATGGTTTAGAAATGCGTTTGCAGCTAAAGATTTTAATCAGGCATTGGCTCAAAGGCTATTGATGTCCAAGTATTCTTAGCCTAGTTTAATACATTTTTTTCTTTTAAAACATTTACTGGGGTCATCCACCAAACACACAGACTTATTGACCTGTACCCATTTCCTTGAGTAGTTCTATTTTAGGATGTAATTGCTGAATGCTGAGCAAGGAACTTTTAAAGTGTGTCCCAGAGTGAAGGTTTTAATCCACTCTCCTCCCACCTACCGTTGCTATTTGCTGACTCAACTTGCCCATTCAGTGATGTCATAAGCATCATATTTCTGTTATGCAGATGGGCATAGAAGAGGGATGGCAAGTAGTCCTGAGTGTATGTGTGTATAGGTGTATGAGTGCTGTTTTTAACACTGTGTGGGTCAGGCTGTGATGTGACGAGTGATGGGGCAGAGCCACGATGCCTGCAGTCTGTCTGCTTCAGGGTGAGACCAGGTGAAGAAGCGATTTGCTGGCAGTCCTCTTTCAGATCGTTATTCGCAGTGCTTCTCAAACTGTTGAAATGGCACTTTGAAACACTGCTCCATCTAGGCTAAACCAGAGACTCAGGCAGCCCTCCTTCCGACAGCCATTGATTATTTTTAATTGTTTATCCAATTTCCAGGGAGAATTACACTACGCCAGGTTCCATATTTAGTCATTAGTTGCTGAAATATCACGATTCTGATAAAGGGCCTTGCATTTGATCACAAAGAGAGCACTCTGCCTCCACTCCCTGTTATAGTAGTAATAGAGAGAATGTCAAATGTATTTTGCTAGTACTGTCACCACCACCCCCTCCCTTGGAAAGGATCCTTTATCCGGTTCTTCTCCACATGCATTTCATCTTAATGGGTACTTTGCTGTGTACGGATGAACCACTGTCCCTCATGGCACTGCTACAAAATAAGAACACAGGAAGTTTAATGATGATAGCAGGCCATTCTGCCTGCAGACTACAGTGCATCTAGCACTGTGTCAAGCCTGGTCTTGGACATTTCAAGGGCCTCTGCTTCTGCTCTGAGTTCTGGTAAGCTATTTCATGCATTAATAATCATCTGTGTGAAAAAATACTTCATAGTGCCAGCAAGGCTGCTTGCACAGCGAGCACAGGGAGGTGGTAAGAAACAGGTTTTCTCACGACACAGGTTTTCTCACGACACCCCCAAAACCCCCAGTTTTGGGGGTGTCGTGAGGGGAGTTGAGCACGGTGTTTGAATTTTTAATTTCATTGGAGGCACTGCTGTGTTTCTCCCTGTCCTGAATGCTATATAAATGGTGTCTCATCTGGGGACTGAAGTTGAGAATGCTGCCTCTGAGGTGTGGAGGCCCCTGATGAACAGGTGGAGCATTTGTGGTAATGGAAACCGAAGGGCTGTTGGGTGTAGTTTATTCATCTGGGTATCTCTCTTCTCACTTATTTCTGTTTTTTTGTCTGGGTTTGGCACTCTGACTGCCCTCTCTTTCTCCCTCTCTCCTTCTACCTCTCCTTCTTCCTCACCATCTCTTGATATCGCCTCTCTCTTTCCTTCTCTCTCTCTTTTGCTTCTTCTCGCTCTATCGCTCCCTCTCTCTCCCTCTTTCTGCCTCATGCCTCTTTCTCTCCCACTCCCTCGACTCTTCTCCCCCTGTATCTCTTCACCCTCTCTGCCCCTCTGCATCTCTCCCCTTGTCTCACTCTTTTTTTCTTCTCCTTGTATATTTCCCCCTCTCTGTCTGTCTCCCTGTCCTTCTCCCCTGACTCTTCACTGTCGTGCTGGTGTCCCTGCGTTCCGGGGCACGTGCGTGGGGTACAGGCTGCAGCTGACACCGTGCAGAGTGGGAAGAGAGGGGTGTCAGGTGTTCTGATGCATTTAACCGCTCTCACTGAGACAGACAGGGAGAGAACAGGTGCTTGAATAAAGGGAGTTACATGTTGAGCAGCAAGAAAAAGCTGTCGACTACATAAGACCGGGTAAAACCATAACACCACTTTGTGTCTGTGGTGACTAAAATCTACTGAATTGCTGCACGATTAATGCATGAATATATTCACCTGATTCTAGGACAGACTCCCTCATGGATATTAACCTTAACCTCAATACTGTTGAAAAAAAATTAAGATGAAATCTTTTTCAGAGTTTGCTCATGAAAAGAGATCATTATGTATTTGCTGACCCTTCAGTGCCATTTTTTCCTGAAAGAATGTTTCAGGTTGTAACATCAAAGTAGTTTACCAGCATAACCCATGGTTGCCTGTGCTTCCACTCAAAGCAGATGGCCAGCGTTTTAGTTGGAGACAAGGAGGCTGGTGCAGTAGTGTATTTAGTGTTGAGTTCGTTTTAATACTGAATGTTTGTCAGATGATATCAGCCTGGAAATAAGTAATTGAAATCCTTTTTAATGTTGCACCAGGATTAGATCATTCCCGTGGACATGAATTAAAAAAGAGTGCTGGGCACGTTTCTTCTCTTTGTGGAGGTTTCCGGTCCGCGAGAGTTGGATAGATTTTCAAGTTCAAGTTCAAGCTGGTTCAAGCTATTTAACTCCCATCTGAGACTGTGGGAATTCTGGCAGTCATGGCTTGATAGTGTTTTATGCCTGTGCTTTTGTGCAGAATTAGTTTGCTAGTTAGGTCAAGAAGCCATGTTACATTGTATGGAGTATCCAAATTAATGATTTGTGCACTTATTTCATTTTTTCTTCCGTCTTAAAACAATATTCTTCAGCATTTTTTCAGCATATTTGGTGTGGGGAGATGGGGGGCATCTACCATTTCTTTTCATCAGTTTTCTTGAAGGTTTGACTTACAACAACGGTTTTCTCTCATGCCTTCAAATGTGGACAACACACCAATGTGTAGTAAGAGCTGTGATCATGTCCAACCAGTCTTTTTGTATGTAAATCTTAACAGTAAGGTGGTGTTGATGACTAATCCAAACCACTGAAGCTCTGGCAATTATGAGGGGGCAGGATGTAAACATCCAAGCAATTCTGATGGATTACCACGCGTTGGAAGGGGACTGAAACTAAATTAAACAATATTGAATTATCTTGTGATGAGTGGTGGTTTTATAAGAGATAAAGAGCCTGATTTCTGGAACAGGAAATTTGAACCGCCAAACCACTACCACATCTCTAAGAAACCCTGTGCATCAAAGCAGAGCTAGAGTATCCTGCTGCGATGTTATACAAACATAACTGTTGTGTGTTGGTAGAATATGTCAATATCATTACATTATTGGTGGCAAAAGGCTGTGTTTGCTATTTTATCAAGAAACACTACTGTCAGCCACCGAGTAGCTCAGTGGTCATGGCTTTCAGTGTGAGTGCAAACACGTGCTTGCCAGTGCGTTCCTGGATTGTTAGTGGGGGTTGTGTGGTGATGAGCATCGTCTTTATGATACTGTATATTTGGGCATTCCAAATTAGAGATGATAAGGGGAAAATAGCATTGGGCATTCCAAATTAAAAAAGGACACATTGCTGTCTTTCACATTAGAGGAGTTCAAAGCAAACCCCCCTGTGCATACACAGACAAAACCATATGCATCCCCACAGCAGACCGGAGTTTATTCTGGCAGCGATGCTACTGATGCAACACTGGATGCATGACTGCAGGCCCCTTAAGTAACACACAGCATGATGTTACATTTGTTTGGCAGACGAGAGCGGCCTACACAATGCACAGTTTTACATGTCATCCTTTTATACGGCTGGGTACTGTTCAACAGTGCCCCACCTGGGAATAAACTGAGGAACCTTAATGGTCCGAGGCCTGCTTCTCACCAGCATGCCGCACTGGTTAGAGGCTGCTGTGCCCCCCGTTGTTGCTACTGCAGGGGTGGGTTCAATGAGGGGTACTGAAAACAGATCAGCACGCATGATGAGGTATCAGCTGGAAAGGCATCTCCTGTCTGCTGTAAACCAACCTGTGTGATCAGGCAAGCTTGCCTTGCTGCTCAGATTGATTGGTTTTGTACCGGAGACAGTTGGAACAAACTGCAAGGCTGGATTGTCTTTCCCCAGCGCAATGAACTACCAGCAGATTGAATTAATGAGGGTTCATTGCATTGAGGTGAGCTGTATGTCTGAGTCGGAGTCTGCTCTGTACTATCATGGATACATGTACTGTACCTGTCCTTAGGAGACTGGCTCTGAGCTGGAAATTTTCAATTTAAAAGCTTTTGTGATCTTGGGGCTCCCGAGTGGCTCAGTTGGTAAAAGCACTTGTTCTGAGTGTAGACTGAACACTACGGCCCAGGTTCGATCCCAACTGTGTCATTAGCCAACAGTGACCGGGAGCTCACAGGTGGAACACATTGGCTTCGTTCCGCCGGGGACAGGGGTGGGTATGTCGGCAGGGGCTTCGGTCCCATTAGCAACAGCGCCCCCTACTGGTTGATCAGGCGCCTGTAGTCCACATGCCAAAGCTGCATATGAAATGTCTTCCTCCGACTCATCTCTGTGCTAGCTTAGCTTGTGGACCGCAGTGCGAAAAGAAGCAGCGGCTCACATCACATGTCTCGGAGGAGGGCATGTGCTTGTCCGCGCTCTCCCAGATTGGCAGTGGGGGTTGTGCAATGGGACCGAACATCGATGATAAATTGGGCATTCCAAAATTCAGGGAATTGGCCATTTCAGGAGAAAATGGAAAAATGAAAAAAAAAAGTTTTTGTGATCTAGAGCTATGTTCCTAGTTGGTCAAGGAACTGAACTGTTGACAGTATTTTAAAAGATTTCCTAATTTGAGTGTTTGATGTTGTGATGATTATGGTTGTTTACTTGAATAAGATAACATACGTACATACGTACTAAGCATGACAGCGTTATACAGTGCATGCCCTCTGACCCACAGACACACACAGCTGAAAGGAGACACTTGTTGTATAATACAATCCACTCCCAGCTGCCAAGAGCTCTGTAATTATATAACCAAATTAATTATCGCTCGGTCACGGTGCTGACGCCAGACATACTTGGATGCCGTGCAATTATCGACTGACAGCAGACAATTACAGTCTGTCTGTTTTAAAATGGGAAGCAGCTTTGCAGATCTCATTGTAAAATTTTGTGAGATTTTCCAAAAGACGAATGCACCTGTTTTCGTAATCAGTCACCAAGAGGTGCCAAAAAAGTGAAACTTTGAATGCTCTTCTGTAAAATAGGACTTCTGTTTTTTTATCTATTTTAGCCTTGCTTTCTGGATAATCTTTGTAAAGACCTACTTCCAATGTCTTTCACAAGAGTGATACACTTTTCCAGTTCTGGCTGACAGATAGAGTATAACCCTTGAATAGCAACCAGCAGGAGGAATCCCAGAACCAAACCACACCACCTTGCTGTGGGATTCAGGCTTACCATTATGACAACCCCCCAAATATCTATACTCTGCCTCTTCTATAAACTTCAATACTCCAAAGTTTCTCTCAGACAAATGAGTGCGATTGGAGGCACAGTCCATTGCTATAGGTGTACCTGAAAACCCAATTAGTGATGTGTAGGACAGCAAACTTGCATGTTCCCAGTGAACAGAAGCACAGTGAGGTTTGAGGGGGCGTAAGTGGTCTTTTCAGGTAAACTAGGGCAAAGCCGTTTAATGGTTTGGAAGGCAGGGCTGGCACTTGTAAAATCAGTCTGAAATATTTACCTGCAACCGATGAGGCAGCTCTCGACCCAGCCTGATGTGGTGTTATTTCCTGAGCTGCAGTAAGGATCTGTCATTCTGCATCTTGTTAGACCTGAGAGCTGAAGGGAGGTTAGGATGCTGCTGGAGCAGGCTGGCAGCGGGTCTCTGCAAGAGGCTAATCTCGCTGAGACAAACGCAGAGGATCGGCTTTCAGCATCCTGTAGGGTCAGGGAGCGTCACGTTTCAGGGTTGAGTCAGGTATGCGCAAGGCAGGATTGAGCTGTTGATGAGTGGAGCTACAGTGTTGTGGAGAAATCTAGTTTTTTTTTTTATTTGTCTCAGTTATGGCAGAAAAGAAAGATAATTCAGCGTATGATCTGTAGTTTGAAGCCAGGCTGTTTGTTTAAAGATGGCCACGTTTTTGTTTCAGCTCTCTGTAATTACATAATTCTGTGTGAAGTTTAATTATAAGGACATGTCATTCACAAATTCTATGATCATAGTGTGATGTCTATACATTTAGAGAAATGTCCACAGAGAAATAAAAAAGAACAGTTTAAAATGCACAGGGTTTTAAGACCATAATAACACAAGATGTTTAATAATGAGAACTAGCCTCTAGTTTTGAGTGTATCTAGAACTGTGTCAGTCCTGGTTGTGAACGCTCTTAAGCTTTCTGCTTCCACTACAAACTCTGGTAAATCTCCATGTTTAGTGTCCAAGTCGTTAAAAGAAAGAAATATTCTCTAGTGTCAGTATTACATTTATATATAACACCTATTGAATTTTTCCTGCTGTTTAAAGCAGTCACTGTTGGCTACTTTATTAGTCACCAGGCCAACATTGTCCACAGCGCCATCTGTCTTCCTCACTGTGTTAATGCACCTATCCAGTTCTCATGGTCAGAGCAGTTGTGAGGCAGAGAGATTTGGAATCTGAGGCTGTGATGAATGGAAAAATTTTTGGACAAGTCTGTGACCTTGTTAATAACAGTGAACGAAATGAACAAGTGTGTCATTTGCCGCAGATGTGTCTCAGACTGAACACCTGCATTTCATACAGGCTGTCTACGTCCAGCACACATGTGCATTATGTCCGATCACAATTTCAAATTGGGTATTTTTCCATGTTGACACCTCTCCATGTTAACCTCACTTTGTGCCCTGTCTCTCTCCCTCATTTCCTTGTCTTTCACACAGCTTCCTCTTCATGAATTCTCACCCTATCTCACCCTCCCTTTGTGTCCTCCAAGCGTCACTATAAAAGTGCAAAAGGTGCTAATGCTCATTTTGCTCTGGGTGCTATCGGTGTAAAACTATCCTGAGCAATCACTTACCACAGCGTGGCTGGAGGCAGACACTTACTGTAATGAGAGGGGGCTTGGCACAGGGATTCTGAGGCTGAGCTGTGGACATGCTTCTCCAATGCAGACGCACAATGTAGATCTTTATTTTAAAGACTATTTTTCATCATATTTGTCAATGATGGATATAATGAATACATTGGCCCAATTACTAGTTAGTGTACTTGCGGCAGAGATCACAGGGGTCTGATGTGCCAGTGCATGGTGAAAGTTTTGGGACAGGTGCATTTGCCCATGTTGTGTGTCAGCCTGGTGCCTTGGTTAAAGAGGCAAAGTGCCTCATCTTCACAGCATCTATCACCTGGCCGAGAAACATGCATACTGTGGCAGAGGTGATGTGCTGTGTTATGTGTCACTTGCAAGTATGGAGAACAATAAGCCTCAATATTGACTAGTAAACCAGCGTTTCTGCGTACTGCAGCGTATGAGGAAGGCAAGCATTATCGGTTCTACTGCTAACAGAAATTTTCATCTACCCTAATGACAGACTGGGTTTAATATTATCTATCGTCATTGAACTCTGTCACTATTTTTGTAAGGAGGATTAGATAGAATTTCGAAATAAGCCACATGATTTAGCAGGGTATCAAGCTACATATAACCTCCAAAAAAGGATACTTATTTTAGACAAACCCACTGTGGTGTGTGTTTCAGGAGGCAAAGAAACAGAAATGGGTAGAGAGAGTGAGGGAGAAAATGTAAGGGATAGAGAAAGAAAGAGGGATGGAAAAAATGAGAGTGATGAAGAAGGAGAGAGAAATAACACACTACAAATAACCTCCTAAAAGGGAGACTTATATTACAGGGACAGAGGAGAGGAGGTGAGGGAGATGAGGGTGTCCTTGTGGACAAGACATTTCATTGCATTTGAATTTAAACACTTGTCTGTCTTCCCTACACACTGTAATCGGTAATCAGGCTGTGTCGTAAGGGTTTGGGACCAACCCCTATCAGCCAGGTCGGGGATGGAGACAACTGTCCTTTTCATAGTGTTCCCCTGCAGAGAGAGGGTAAGATACAGGCTCTCACTGCTCTGTGTGTGTGTGTGTGTGTGTATGTGAGTGTGGCCGTATGGGTTGTGTTGGAAAGCACTGTGTTCTGCCTGTAGGAGACTGCTCATAAAGTGTTTATAAACTGATTATACACTCTCTGTTTATAATAATAGCTGCTATCAATCAGTGGAGGAGGTCTTCGATGCCATCTGCTCCTTTGGGCTGATTCCAGAGGATAAGGTCATGAACAGAGGCAGTTGTGCGGATCCCGCTGCTTGTACTCTTGACATGCTCTTGACTCTTGAAGTTAGCATGTCACTGTGAGGGAATAGTGGCCGTCAGGGGATAGGCTGTCAGCTCTCAAAAGCTGGGAACTGCAAGGGAATACATCCTCTGCTCTTGCTGGAGAGGGGCTCCATCAACTGGCCTGACCAGAGTGGCATTTCTGTCAGCTATAATATTTTAGGCAGCGAAGGACGATGTGTGTGTCTTATCCTAGGCGCCCTGCCAAGAAGGGGAAGACACTTAATTTGACTGTAGGGTCACACCGCTTTGCTAGTACAGGATGTGTAGGTGACTGCTGTATTTAGAAGGCTTTATTTATCAGCTGGGTTTGCAGGCAGGTGTCCTTGGAGCAGTCAAAGAGCAAGGTGATTCCCATTGGTGAATTCACGTGGGGGGATAACCCAGGAGAGCTCTTGATAGGTAGAGAGTCCTCACTGACTCCCAGCAAGAGTGAACACATTCCCACAAAGCTGACAGATCTGCAAGATTCATTAGCCTCTCAGCTGACAGTTATTGTGTTAGCTGACACTCTCAAAGTTGGAAAAAGGACACCCTTATCAAAATAGATATCTCTTCAAAAACACTTTACTGATTACAAAAATGCCAAATTATTAACATGTATAAAATATTTGCAAAAATGTCAGCCATTAAAATAATTGATATCAAAATGAAGACATGATACCCTAAACAATTTGGGGCATGTCACCTCCCACAAACAAGCACTATTCCAAAGCAAACCTACCTGATGGTGAGCAAATACTTTTATGTAACTTGGCCCTGTGTTTTTTGTTTCCCAAAATGTATCACTGATAGAGTAAATATCCAGTGTTGCTCAGTTTCCATTCTATATGATAGCGAATACAAAATCTGTGATGCATTTTTATATTGACTCGTATTGCCATGCTGACATATAAGCGTAAAAGAGCATTTATTTTTTCATAAATCTCAGGGGCCAAGTAGACAGTAATAAACAGGTTCTCGTCTGGACAGTTCACAGTATCTGCGTGATCTACAGCACATTCTGTCCAAATCTGACTGCAGTCAGGGAGAGTAGAGATGTGTGATTTCTCTTTAATTTACAGGGAATTCAATCTCTTTAATCTCTTTAAGCTCTTCAGTCTCTTTAATTTATGGACAAATTTCCACAGGAAACTAATTTTTCCTCCAAATTTCTCCAAATTTATCGACCGCTTTCACTTTCACGTCTTTCGAAGGCAGAGAAAGCAAAAACCCTGCTGAAATGGCTCAGTTTGTCTCACATCTGTGGTCTGCGTCAGTCTGCTTCTGCAGAGGAGCAAGGGAAAAAAATGGAGGACGTGTGTTTGGGACAGAGAGTAGAGAAACGTTTTATATTTCACTGTCTTCTCCTAATGTTTTATTGTTCCTTTTTTCCCTTTTAAATCTTTCATATGTCCATAGCTTTTGCAACACAAGATAACTTGCCAAACAAATAAAGCTTTTTTTTCAATTTGAATTTTAGAGAGAGAAGGAAAGGAAGAGAGAGAGACAGACATCAATAATGCAAGCTCACCTTCTCCCTCCCTCTCTGTCCCTTGCTCCAGTCGCTTGGTCGTCTTATCGACCTCGTGCCCATTGACGAGGCCCGGAGCGCTCAGTGAAGCCTGATTAGTTATTAATCATCCAGGTCAGACTGCTCTGCCCTGCAGAAGCTGAGCCTGTAACCACCACATATCAGGTTCTAACCTGCACCTGCCCTGGACCTGTGAAGCCAAACACAATGATCACTTTCTCCCTCCCCAACTGACTCTAGAAGCCTCTGCGTGGAGAGTGGTAAATGGCTTATCTGCATTGAAGTAGGATAGAGAGGTGTCAGAGAGATAAGGCCGGTGCACGCATCACAAATTCTTGAGAACTGCAAAGCGAGCATTGTACGAGCGAACCTGACACACTGTATGGCAGAGGTGCTGTAGAATCAGATCAAGGGGGGTTGCGAATTAAACTGGCACAACGCACAAGTTTGGACACTGTGCTGTGAGCAGCCACCTCACCTGGAGAGACCAGGTGCATGTCGTACAAATTTACTACTGCTTTACCTGGTTTTTAACATAGTTCAGATTTCCTTCCCCTTCTTTTATTTAACAGTGAATACTAAAACTGCTGCCTGTGTCTTTTCCACTACAATGCTTACTTCACATGGAACCCCAAATGGTCTTCAAGCCACACCCACCTGCTCTCTGATCAGGCCAACAGTTTAAACTCTTGCTTATTGATGTCAACCCAAGATTTAACATCTAGTTCATACATATAGTGATCCATACACGACCAGCTCACATAGAAGACTGGGCAGATTTTCTGGCCCAACAGTCTTGCTGCTAGTAGTTGGCCCATTCTGCATTGGCCGAGCCTCTGCATTGCCCTGACTGTGCTGAGGGCCCCTGTAGAGACAGAACGGTGGCTCCGTGGCCCCCTGGCTCTGTCCGGCGGTTCTGCCAGGTCCAGGCGTGAATGGCAGGCTATTTTCAGCCCTGACCCTGGGCGGTGTTGGATGGCAGTGAGTGTGAGGTTGGGGTAACAGTAGCAGGCCTTGGAAAGTGAAACAGGATGCGGCGCACGCCTGGGCCGCTGCTTCAATCACAACCCAACAATGGGCCGGCATGTCAGGGAGCGCATTAATGATGCAGGCGCTGGTGTCCGTTACCCTCAACGCAGTGCAGAGAAACGCTACTGCATCTGCAGGGAGGTCCGAGGAGTGGACCGCTGCCAGAACATCTCACTCACTCTCTCTCTCTTATACACACTCTCACTTACACATACTCTCGTTCTCTCGCTCTTTCTCTCTCACACACTCTCCCTCACACATACTCTCACTCTCACTCACACACACACTCTCCCTCTCTCCCGTACACACTCTCTCTCTCACCCTTTCATTCTCGCTTAATCCATAAAACCCTCCAAACCCTCCAAACTTAAACCCTCCAATCCATTCCCACATAAGTAATTCTCTTATAGTAAGTCTTTTTCCAAGAGATACTAAGTCATTCCCACAAGGTAAGTGAATTGTTTCCATGAATTATGAAGTCATCATAACAGGATAAATAAGTAATTCTTTCAAAATAAGATACCTGCTTTCATTGCGATATGTGCCCCAGAGGGGCTACACAGAGTCCACCCTGTTAGCTTCAGTCACAATGAAAAGCTACATTTAGCTTTTATCATCTCACCCACTCAGGGGTGTGTTCCCAAGACCTCACTGACAGGGGGTGACGAGAGCTTACTGCATCTGCTGCCATTGCTGTTCCCCTGGCCAGAACTGTCGGAACGAGTCAGGTACAGGGGCAGTCTGACCCCCCTGTAGACACAACAGGATCCCATCAAATTACTCTGTCCTCAAAGCAGACCCAGTGGGCATTAAATAATGACTCTCACATAGTACATAAACATTTTTTTATTAAGATAATTGATTCCGGAAAGCGCTGACTGCTCTCTCTGCTGTGCTCTGAACTGAGCTGTCTTCTGCAGAATTATCTGCTTAATCCTCTCTGCTGGGATCTGTGTGTATTAGTGAGTGGATTTTTTAAAAAGTTCACCAAGGACCAAGCACTGAGCGCGCACACACAGTGTACCATCCGTACTGTGCAGAGTCCCACTGTGAGCTCTGTAGGACAGTGTGTTCCTTGAAAGCCAGCTTGTCACACTCCTGTGGGTAAGTGTCCAGGGCGGCTGCTGTCTCCACCAATAAGGAGCACCCATCTGAAGCACCAAACAGGAACACATAAAATCATTGCATCTCAATGAGTACAAGTCATTCATGCAGGCAAAGTCTCCAGTTGTCTTTAGAGGATTTGCAGGCCGATACAATATGCAGACACCTTTGTGCACGCTGGAGATCACTGTTTAGATGAAATGCACAATATCAGACAGATTGGCCTTGAGAAAGATTTCATTTTCATTCACATGTCATTCAAAACAGGACAGTCTACTGAGAAATTTCCCGTTTTCACTGACTATCTCGGGGGACGGATAGGGGAAGGGAATGTGAGGAATTGAGAGTCTGTTTAGTTGTATAACAGTTTTACATGGTTAGATTGAGAAGGAAGAGGAAACCTCATTGTGAACCAGAGTTAATGGGATGCTCATTCCTGGCACTTCAGCCAGAATCAAGATCCTTTATTTTCCTGTAATGATGTGAGAAGATGCAATCCATGTTCAGACAAATTGCCATGATGTGACCCTATAGTAGTGTGAAGGGATGGCCTTCTTCTATGTGAACATTTTGACAAATAACTTGGGTTTTTGGTATAGTCAGCAACATGTAGTTATTTCTTAAAGTGTATGATGAAAGTTTATTTAAGCCACACCTGCCTGTTTAGAAGTGGTTCAAATACAGGTGTGTGAGGCTGCTAGAAGCTTAGAGTTACTTTGACTCTGTCAATGTGCTGGTTTGTGTTTTACTTAATTAATTACAGGTTTTATTTAAACAAATTTACTCAGAGTGTTTTTATGTATGGTGTATCAGCCAGCACTATGACCTTCTCTGAGTCAGAGCTGTCACTCTGGATGGAATCCCATGTCTAACACCACTGTGCACTCTCACGGTCCCCATCCAAATCCATATTACATTGTTTCCAGTGTTAATAACTACTGGACAATCTCTGTCCTATACTTGTCCTGTCTCCTTCACTGTTTCCTTTGTCATTTTTCACCATGATTTATCACCTTCTCACACCCTTCACCAAGTCACCATGGAAACACTGGGCCGTGTGGAGAATATCTATGAATGTCTGTTCAGCTTGGATTTTCTGTCTTTCCCTTTCTCTGTCTAAGATTCCTCTGACATATACTTGTAGCATTCAGGTGCGCATCCATCTGTAGAATGCAAACACTAGGGCAAGTGTGAAACCTGAGTGAATTATAATCACGCAGCACACAGACATATTCATTCGACTGACCTGCACGCATCTCCAATAAAAGCCTGGAATTGAAAGGCAAGTCAGTGAATCAGGTCAGTGGAAAGGCAAGCTCCTGGTGTGTCTGGAAAGTGGTGTAGTATTTCATGTCATAAATCAAGCATTGTGCAGCCAATCACTGTTGGGATACCAGTGTCAACATCATCATAGTAATGGTTTCCTCCAGATGTGCTACCGTATTTTTCTACTGTCATCAGCCTAACGATCATCCAGAATTAGATGCTGTAGCCCTTTTACGAGACCCTTTCACTCTATTGTCCTTGATGGAGGCCATTCTGAGTATTCTGATGGACTGTGTTGTTGTTGTTACCTTGTAAGAGTGATGTTCCGCTTGGATGCATCTCAGAAACAACAAACCCCATTTACATTGTCTTACTGCAAACTTCTGGGTATCGGGGACAGAACAAAGTGCAGTTTTACACAAGCACAGGAACACGTAGAGAGAGAGGTAGAAAAACCCACACTGCAAGATTCCCTGGTAACTGTCAAAAACACAGAGCAGAGGCAGGTCCTGACCAGACATCACCTCAGCGACCACGAAATAGCCGCTGGAAATGGTAGATACAGGAGAACCTGTCTTGCCGAAGGGGACAGGCTCTGCAATCACTGTAGTACAGGAGAGGCGTACACAGAGATACACTCTAACCTACAGTCTCAGAAGCACTGCCCAGCAGAAGAGATCTGCTACAATGAGATGGAGAGAAACGCTAATGGTTTCTTGGTCTTGTACAGCTTCCTCGTTGCATGCAGCCGTGTTCTTCCTCCTGTAGCCACTCGTTACTGTGAAATGGGTGGCTGTCCTTCTGGTTCTGCTTGGACAGTCCCCATGCTGCCCTCTAAGCTGCAGCGGCAGTACATCACAGCACTGCGATGCGGGAGATGTCTGCTGGCGAGACGGTCTGCTACTAAAAAATTTTATGAAAATTTGATTGGGGCTCATTTTGTGTGTGCTGCGGATTTTTTATAACTTACTCTTATTACCTTCCATCTTCTCCTATGCCTCCTACTCACCCTCACCACCACCCTCCTGTTCGTCTCAGGTGACCTGGGCTGACACCTAATCTGAGAGGAGCAATGGCTCTCCACACCACACCCCCCTTCCTCCCCTTCCTCCTTGTGTTCCTACTGCTCCACCTCCCCCAGCCTGGATCCTTCGAGTCCCAGCAGAAGATGGGGGACCTGGACCCCCCCACTATGGCCCAGCCACCCTACAGTAACAGCACCATCAGCAGCAGGTCCAGCTGCGGCGAGTCAGACACCTGTAAGAAAGGAATCCTGCTGCCCGTATGGTTGCCCCTCACCCCTGGGCCAGCAGACCGAGTGGCCCGCGCCATTGTCTACTTCGCCTGCCTCATGTACATGTTCCTGGGTGTGTCCATCATCGCCGACCGCTTCATGGCCTCCATTGAAGTCATCACCTCGCAGGTACAACACAGTGTCTCTCCATTCCCCTCCCACACAGAGAGAATCTCCATTCCCCTCCCGCACACACAGAATCTCCATTCCTCTCCCACACACAATGAACCTCCTTTCCCCTCCCATGCACAAAGAATCTCCTTTCCTCTCCCACACACAGAGAATCTCCACTTCCCTCCCACACACACAGAATATCCTTTTCTCTTCCAATCACAAAGAATTATATTTCCCTCCTTTACTCACACAGTTTCCATTCCCCTCCATTTGAGACAGAGTTGATGTCAAATTTGGTTATGTGGACAAGTGAAGAATCTACACAGATTGTTTGCTTAGTCTGGTTTCGTGGATCATTCAAAGCAACATTTATGAGTTCTGCAACTATAGAAATATCTGCAAATACTGAAATGCATTTAAATGCATGACCTGTAGTGGAGTGCATTTTCCTGTGTCACTGTCTGACAGGAAAAGGAAGTGACCATCACCAAGCCTAACGGGGAGACGTCGGTGACCACTGTTAGAATCTGGAACGAGACAGTGTCCAACCTCACGCTCATGGCCCTGGGTTCCTCGGCTCCAGAGATCCTGTTGTCTGTCATCGAGGTAAGCAGGTGACCCCACTCCGCCCACTCAGTCTTCCACTGGCCTGGCCTTGCCCCACCCTCATCAGCCTTGCTCTTTCAGTCAAAAATGAAATAATAGTGAAAAAGTCTGATAGCAAAGCCTGTTACTTACTGAGCTGAGTATGGATCTGTGTTTGTACAGTAAACGCAGTTAAACCTCACAGTCTTCTGTGAACAGTGATATGTGCTTTGAATCAAGTAGTCAAGGCATTTCTACGGGCTTCAGTCATCTACATTCTAACAAGGGCTGTTTGATTTGCTATATGCAGACAGCGCTCCTTAGATTCCTAACATTTTTAATGCTTTCCACTTCAGGCAGGTCAGATAGACTACTGGAAAGTACTAGTGATATTTCTATTTGACTTTATGTACATCATGACATATATGCTTATAAGATGCTCTTGTTGATGTACATAGCTCACATTTTTACATTTCATCCATTTATAACAGCTAGATGGTTGCTGAAGCAACTCATGTAAAATGCCTTGCTAACGGGTACAAGAACAGTGCCTCAGCTGGGAGCTGGACCTGCAACCTTTGAGTTACTTGTCTAGCTCCTTAAAAAAGTGACACTGTTCCATTTTCTGGTAGATCCAGCAGTTTTGTCACAACAGTGATGACATGTTTCACGAAAAGGAACTGATGGAAAGAATGCATGGAGCTACATGTGGATGGTTATATGGTTATATGTGTTTTTCCACACCAGGTGTGTGGTCACAACTTCGACGCAGGTGAGCTGGGCCCAGGCACCATCGTGGGCAGTGCTGCCTTCAACATGTTTGTGATCATCGGGATCTGCGTGTGGGTCGTCCCGGATGGAGAGTCACGCAAGATCAAGCACCTGCGCGTCTTCTTCATCACCTCCTTCTGGAGCATCTTCGCCTACATCTGGCTCTACCTCATTCTGGCTGTCATCAGCCCGGGGGTCGTGGAGGTGTGTGTGTGAGTGTGTGTATGTGTACATGTATGTATGTGTGTATTTGGCCCATGCTCTGATATGTTTGTATATATTTGAATTTTACCTTGCTTTGTACTCAGGTGTGGGAGGCTCTGGTCACTCTACTGTACTTCCCAGTGTGTGTGATCCTGGCCTGGATCGCCGACCGCCGCCTGCTCTTCTACAAGTACATGCACAAACGTTACCGTGCCGACAAGCGGCGAGGCATCGTGGTGGAGACGGAGGGCGAGCTGACCCCCAAGGGCATTGATATGATGATGGACGGCAAGTTTCCCCCCAGAGGAGGGGGCGTAGCCACTGAGAATGGCCTGGATGGCACACCTGGCAACCTGCCCAAGAGCACCTCCGTCACCTTGGAGGGCATCAGAGAGCTGGACCAGAACCGCAAGGAGGTCAGCTGGGGGTGGGCGGGTGGACTATACAATACCAGGCCAGGTTGCTTTTTCATGTACACATAGCCACGCATACAATATGCACAAAGTACAACTGAATTAGAGGTAAATTTTACACAGGCTCACAGGAAGTAAGCTTTCATGCAGAGTTATTAATGGAGTACCATGACAGGATTGATGGTGGAGGTGGAGATCCGTAGAGTGCAGAAGGCTAGGCTTAGATGCACTCTCAGACACAGCGCTAGATGCACTAGAAGCAGAATTGTGAGTCTAGCTGGGTTGAATGATCTGTTGTCTTTAAACTTTGATGTCCCTATGTTGGGGGCGGGGGGGTGTTAGTAATGAGAGATGTGCAGGATGAGAAAGGAAGGGGGTCAAAGTGTTTATGGGCTTGTATGTTCCTACATTCTATTCTCTTGTGTGTCGATGTGTGCATATGTGTATGTGTGCGTGTGGATGTGTGTAAGCATGTGTGTGTTTTGTCCAGCCTGTCTGGTCCTCCTGACCCTGTATCCTTTCCCAGGTGATCCGCATCCTGAAGGAACTGAAGCAGAAGCACCCGGATAAGGAGCTGGAGCAGCTGCTGGAGCTGGCCAACTACTACGCCCTGATGCACCAGCAGAAGAGCCGCGCCTTCTACCGCGTGCACGCCACCCGCATGATGATCGGGGCGGGCAACGTGCTCAAGAAGCACACCGTCGACTGCACCCGCCGTGCCCCGCCCCCCGAAGACCCGCCCCTCGAGAGCGAGGACACGCCCGGCTGCAGCCGCATTGCCTTCGAGAGCGCGCAGTACCAATGCATGGAGAACTGTGGCACGCTCGCCCTGGCTGTCACCTGCAGGGGCGGCACCGGGGAGAGCACCTTCTACGTGGACTACCGTACGGAGGACGGCTCGGCCAACGCCGGCTCTGACTACGAGTATGCCGAGGGGACGCTGGTGTTCAAGCCCGGGGACACCAGAAAGGAGATCAAGGTTTGGGGGATGCGAGAATCGATGGTGGTCGGATGGATGGTCGATCACTATAACATATTCTATACATATGTTTGAGTGATGTGAATGATTAATTGATTGATACATTGTTTGATTCATTATTTCATTCATTCATTCATATTTGATACAAAAGACGATGACTAACAACTACTAATAATAGTCAGTAAGCTATCAATTACAGTAGTCATCTTTGATATTCTGGGTTTTTTTATAAGAAAATTGGGAAGAGCTCTTTGGCTTTTAAAAGATTCCCTGTATCTTATGTAAGGTTTGAACAAAATTTGATCCATTTAGCCCCCCTGTAACAACGATGCTGCTAGTCTATCAAGTAGAGAGGGAGGAAGGGAGAGGAAACAAAGGGTTTGGGGTTTAAATGAGGAGGACAGGCAGTCATGTGCATCTGTGTAGTATAGTGTCAGTATCGGGTATATAGTGTAGGATGTTAGGAGTCACTGTGGCGTGAAGGTCCTCATTCGTCTCCCTCTCCGGCAGGTGGGCATCATCGACGACGACATCTTCGAGGAGGACGAGCACTTCTTCGTGCGGCTGTCGAACCTGCGCGTGGGCAACGCCGAGGGCATGTTCGAGAGCGAGGGGGCGGGCATCACGCCCAAGGGCCGGCTGGCCGAGCCCACGGTGGCTACCGTCACCATCCTGGACGACGACCACGCTGGCATCTTCACCTTCAGCAAGCGGCTGGTGCGCGTGAGCGAGAGCGCTGGCACCATGGAGGTGACAGTGATGCGCAACTCGGGCGCCCGCGGCACCGTCATCCTGCCCTACCACACAGAGGACGGCACCGCCCGGGGGGGCGGCGTGGACTATGAGGACGCCCGTGGGGAGCTGGAGTTCGCCAATGACCAGACCTCGTGAGTCACATGTGTGCTCTGGCACCAGGGTTCGAATTACAGGGGGGATTGGGGGGGGTCCGACCCCCTCGATTAAGACTTGGACCCCCCAGAAGAGGTAAAAACGACAGTTCGGGGGGTCAAAACATTTATTTACATTTATATTTTACATTTATTTATTTAGCAGATGCTTTTATCCAAAGCAACGTACAAAAGTGCTTACAGTAGGTATAGCAACAGTACGGGGCCAGGATGTGTACAGTTCCACAATGAGACAGTAGTTCTCAGCTGAGAGCAAAGTCTGTTTGAGGACGCAGTACTAGCTAATATATACAACTCCAGGGTATAGAGCAACTAACAAGATCCGAATTCAAAAACAGCGCAATGAGTGCCAAAGTAAAGACGATAACAAAAAACAGCATTGTGTGATAGGTCAGTCCAGGTAGATGTGTCTTCAGACCATGTCTGAAGGATTGGAGTGATGGATCTGCCCGTAGTGGGACAAGCAGTTCGTTCCACCCCTGGGGAGCGATGTAGGAGAAATGTCGCTGCCTTGCAGAGCGAGAACCTCCCGCTTTGTCTGTGCGAGGAGCAAGACGTCCAGTTGCTGCTGAGCATAGGGGCCAGGCTGGTGTGTAGGGTGGGATGAGGTCTTGGAGATAGGTAGAGGCTGTCCTGTCCAACTCTTTAATTAGGGAGGTCAGACCCCCCCCCCCCCAATCCCCCCCATAACTCAAACCCTGTCTGGCACCACACTGGCACAAATTATGTGAGATTCTGGCTATGAGACTACACTGGGAGAGATACACTGGCTATGAGGTGGATGGCTATTACAGAGGGAGAGAGTGGGACTTCAATTTGGGAATGGTGGTGTTATACTAGGAATGGGAGGGGTTATAATGTGAGTGAGGGGGTTATAATAGAAGTGAGGGGATTTACATTGGGAGTGACACAGGTTACATTGTACACATGTAAAGAAATTATTGGCTGCACAAAAAATAGAGAAAAAGTAATTTGGCTTCACAGCTTCAATTAACTAAGGTCAAGAAAATACATTACACTCTTACATTTCCATAAATTAAATTTTAATAAATCATTTCACTGCGCTGTAACAGTGTTATACACACAAACTAATCTGAGGTATCCAAGAGGCCTGATTAGAGCAGGAGCCATGAGAGACGCATGCCTCAGCGTTGTCCAGGCGATGACTGTCAGACAGGAACGGGACCAGCTCTCGTCAGCTGTTTGCTGGAGCCTCTTGCTGGCTGGCTGCAGCTGGTGTGTGTGCTGGCCTGTTCAGCTCAGAGACAGACAGCACGACTCTATTCTCTATTCTCTCTCTCAGTCTCCCTCGTAAACTCAAGCATTATTCATTGAGCCCTGCCTTTTATTGCTTCTGCTGTTAACTGATAGGACTAAAGCCACAGGGGTGTGTGTGTGTGTGTGTGTGTGTGTGTGTGTGTTTATATTTTATTGTGAGTGTGTGTTTCTGTTTTACTGTGAAGGACTATGTGTTTGTGTGTGTGTTTATATTTTATTGTCAGAGTGTGTGTGCGTGTGTTTTTATTTTATATTGCTAAACTTGTGTGTGCAAGTTTATGGTTTATTGTGGGCGCATATGTGTTTGTGTATGTATTATTGATGGAATGGTGTCTAGAAATTGACAGATCCTTTTCCAATTAAAGTTTCAGTCTTTATGGCGCGGGGGCAGCATGTTGGGCTAATGGCACTCAGTTGCAGTCATGGTAACAGAGACTTCAGCAAAATGGCTTCAGAGTGTCCCCGTGGTGTACTGATCATAGCCACAGACCACAGCTCAGTGGGTCCTTGCTTTGCATCTCACAGCTGTACAGCCTTTAATGTTCATAGTCCCTATAGACAATGATAGAGACCAGGATCCACTGTGTAAGCACTATACAAGGAGTCCCTGCACAGTTCTGTGCCATAGCTACACACCTTATTGCTACACAGCACTGTATCATAACTACACACTTTATTTTTACACAGTGCTGTGTCACAACTAAATACCTTAATTCTACACGGTGCTGTGTCATAACTACATACCCTCGTCCTACACAGCTCAGTATCACAACTGCACAAACTTTACACATCTCTGGGTCATAACTACACACCTTATTCCTATTCAGCACTGTGTCACAACTATACAGCCTGCACAGCAGGGAGCAAAGCAACATGCTGGAAGTATTGTGTACTTCAAACCCAGCTACCCCAGTAAAATACTGCAACACTGTGGCAGCAGCATTGTATAAGGAATCAGGGATTTCTGTGACACTATAACGCTAAATAATAATCCTAAAGCCGTGCCAGAATCAACCACAAACCTTCCTCTCACTCTCATTTGCATCTCTGGCACTTTATTTCTTCAACAACCCCATTTGGAGGTGCAATGGCACAGGAAGGAAACCTGCTGGTTTTGTTGACCTCAAGAAAAACCCGCCAGAATTTCTGCCGGCATGTTAATATTTCCACTGTCATTTTTGTACTTTGTTACATCATATTTTCTTCCTTGTCCTGCTATTCAGGAGGTTAGTGGCAGAGCAGGGTTGTGGTTGGGTTTAGTGAATCCATGCCAAGCATGAGCTATGCTCATGTCAGAGCCTGTTGTGGTTTTCACAGAACATCAGCTTCAGGGTATCTCTTTGGATTGTGAACCGAGGAGGAAAATTGCCCCCTTTCTCCGGATCTTTGCTTCTTTCAGCATCCCTCCATTACTTATTATGGGCTGGCCATCAGGGGCCAGGTTGCCGTGGCGACACTGATCATAATGCCCCAGAAGACACTGACCAGAATAAAAATAGCCCGGGCAGGAAGTCTTTGCCTGAACTCATCAGTACGTCCACAGAAATGCCCAAAAGGAACTTAACGTACATTGAACATGAAGCGCTTTTATGAGTAACTGCCCTCGAGCAATATGAGGGAGCAAAGGAACGTACACTGCAGAAAGTGACATCACCCTTACAGCCAGAGGAAGTGTAATTTGTATAGCCAGTGTAATTACTACAGCCAGTGTAATCAGTACAGCTGGTGTAATTAGCTCCTTTGGCTGTGGCCCTTGGTGCTCAGTTCGGTGAGCTAATCGTGTCTGTTGTTATGCCGTGCGGACGGTGAGGGCAGCAGTTCAAAGTCCACCGCAGACCTGCCCTGGTTCCACCGGTGCCAGTGACAGTGATAATGAGACTGATGCCTATCAGTTGGCTGAGGTGGCCGCAGGAATTTAGAAGGGTAGAGTGTACCAGAGCTCAGTAACTTGAGAGAGCAGGCGAACATCCACTACAGAAGGGTCACATCACCCCCTAGAGCTGGCGATTAGTTCCCTTGGCTGGACACCTGGGTCTTTAGCCTGGAGATCTAAGGGCATCTCTTGTGTCATGGTGTGCTGGTAGTGGCCAGTAGTGCCGGCTCAAGACATACGGTTATACAGTCGTGCAGTAATGCAGTGATATTCAGCTCTGGTCCTGGGAAACTCTTGCAAGCTGACTTTGCTTCCCTGTGAGTCAATGAGGTTTGGTCAAGCTGCTAATTGAATACTGATCTGGATTTGACATGTCTGTATTTAATCTGCTATAAATTCTTTGTAAAAGAAATGTGCTTTTGATATATTTCCAGGAGACAGTTGTCTCATTAAGCATGAATGCTGGTCCAGGTGAGTGGTCTTGGCCTCACTAAGCAAATATTTACTCATATTAAAGATAATCACTTGAATGGATTATTAATATCAAGGGCTAAAAGGAGTGGAAATAACTTGAAGTATTATTACATCTATCCTTCTATTAGAACAAACACAATTCAAACAACCAGCCCATACTTTTTAAGTGATATCAGATCCAGATCAGTATCCATTTAACAGCTCTGTCAAACCTCATTAAGTGAGAGCTCAGATCAAGCAAAAAACCAGTGCATGCAGAATTCAGTCGGGACTGGGGTTGGGATACACGACTCTACTGCACCTGTCTCTACCTCCCTCTCGTGCACTCCTTTACTGCATCACTTTTTTTTACTCTGTGTGTCCTTTGCTTTCCTCCCTCCTCCTCCATTGCCTTATCAGAACCCTGTGACTGGTCAGGATTTCTCTGTGGGAATGTGCAATGCCGAGCTCAGCCATGATGTAATTTAGATGGGTGTGAAAGGAGGAGTTTATGGGTTTGTCACAGAGGCCTGGTGGAGAGACCATGTGTCCTTCACGAGGGCCCACAGCATTGCAAGAGGAAGGGCCCCACACTCAAAGTGCTGGCAATAGGTGGGTGTGTCTGTACCTGAATTATTCAGCCACCATGTGATTAAATATTCATCCCAGTCTGTGATGTGATTTAAATGGCAGCCTGAGTGTTAATATTTCAGAGGTTGTGTGGGGAGGAAGTAATCGTTTGCCTTGTGTTTTTGTGTGCACATGTGTTTGTGTGTTTGTCTCATTCAGGCAGGAATTTGTGCCTTTTTCTTTAGAAAAGAGCCCTTCAGTTTCTGTTTTGAGTCTTCTGGAGTAATTGATATTTAACTGAAAGGGCGGTCACTTTTTTGGTTTGAGCTTGGTTGCCATTAGAAGTTGAAGATTTTTCCACTCGCCTAATTTACATATTTCTATAACATACAGCACCAGTTAAGGGCACATATACACACATACAGGGTCTCATAAGTGTAATCTTGTTGGGACATGTAACATTAACCTCTGTTTTCTCTTCATCTCTTATAACGCTTCATAACTGAGGTGCAGGTTTGCACCATTTGTTGGATAGCTGCACATTCTTACATTTCAAAAAGTTGGAGCCAAAAGAATTTACAGGACTCTGTAATAAGGTTTTTGTTTTCAGCAAGCTAATCATGTATCAGTCTACTAGTGATTGATATCTGCCTTTTGATAACTATGGAAAATATTGCCAGCATACAGCCTTAGGTAATAGTCTACAGTTGATATGGTTGCAACCTGATAACTGGTAAGCTTTAAATTGAACCTTTTGGAAGTGAAAAACAATACATAGCTTTAAACCATTGATTGAGAAACCAGATAACTTTTTGCAAAACCTATTTGGGAAAAGGACATAGATGAACAAAACACTGTGTGAAAGTATGAGCTGTTAACTTGACCACAACAAAGGCAATAAATATGGGATTATATTAGTATAAAAGAAGCTTAGAGGACTTTGCGTGAGGATAACAGCAGCTTGGCCAGTTCGAACCCGAGCCTGAGCGGACACCCTTTACTGTCTGTCTGCAGTCAGACCCTGAAGGTACACATCGTTGATGATGAGGAATACGAGAAACATGAGAACTTCTTCATCGTGCTAGAGGAACCACGGTGGCTCAAGAGAGGGATCTCAGGTCAGTGTGTGTATGTGTGTGTGTGTGTGTGTGTGTGTGTGCGCACATGTGTCTTTGTCTTATTCAGACAAACATTAAATCCTCATAATACAAGTTCCAGTCCTCATAATATGAGATTCAACGGTTTGAGAGCCCTTTGCTCTCTGCACATGCAAGTATTCACTCAATAATCCCATCCCTACCATGCTGTTGATCAGCACGGTACAGGGGATGTATTTCAGTGTGTGACTCATCTGTGTGAGGACGGTATTGTATTGCATTATGGCAGCGAGGTACATCTCACTCAATACGCATGCAGACGGAGCACAATTCTGCAATATCCTGCAGGGGCTCAAGTGTCAGAGCAATAACAACAGAACGACAGGGAAACAGACACATGCTAGCCCTTTACGTCAGAGCCAGTAACCGTAGATAACAGACTGCTGCTGGAATGTGTCTCAGTTTCATGTCTGGAGTTTGACTGGGTTCTGAATTGTGTGTATTGGTTTGCAAGTGATGCGTCGTCAGTTCCTTGCGGAGTGGATGGCATTTTAATGGGATGCGCGCACTGATAGGAACCTTGAAAAGCCTCCATTTGCCTGTTAGTACTTTTTACTCAATTTATTACTCAGTTTATTCTGATTGTTCTGTGCTGATTTTTGCTTTTCTTCTCTTTAGCTCTGCTGCTGAACCAGGGTAAGAATAAAATTGAAACTTCCATTTCACACTCGGGCACATGCACACACACAAACACGTACGCAATGAACACACACACACAACAAAAGCATTACTTGGTCATGACAGATTGTAAGTAACTTTAGCCTCTAATTCTGATAAAGTAATGCAAGGTGTTCTATGTGGCTCACTTCTCAACCCTCTTCTGTTTTGTATTTATATCCTTCTGCTGAGCCTGAATGCCTGTAAAACTGGACCTGGTTATCCGTTTCATGTAGAGGAACCACAATGCAAAATGACTACTACTGCTGTAGTCACATCCTTTCTGCTAAACTACAGTAACCAGATCAATACCTGGATGCATATTAGCTTTATTAAACTCATCTTGGCAGAACTCATTGGTTCAATGTCTGATTTAAGTAAAAACATGGTGTCACTGTCAAAGCTACCTCTACTATGAGGCTTCTGGGAGCTGTATTGTCCTCCGAACCCACATCTGAAGTGCTCATAAACATAAATACAATGTCAAAAATGTCCTTTCATCTGTGAAACAGTGCTCATTTTGTTCTTTTTTTTAACCTCAATCAGACGCAGAGAAACACATGAAAGTGTTTATGATATTACACCTATGTTACGGTGGCATTGTGGACAGAGGCAGCTCTTTCCAGTATGGATCATACAAAACTCCACTGCAAGAGTTGCCACTGCCCCCACAGATCACGTGACTCCTGTCCACTTTAATCTTCGGTGGCTCCCAGATAAACTTAGAATGGAGTATGCTGTGCTCTTCGTGTTTACGGCTCTCCCAGGCACAGCTTGCTCTTGCATTATTCAGCCCCTCCATACCTGCACATTCAGATCCTCAGTCTGGCAGCCTCACTGTGCCTCCCACAGATCTTCATATCATGGTTAATAAGGACTGTCTCTTCCGTAGGTCCCCATCCTTTGGACTACTGATACTGCGGAAATGTCTTCTGAAAATTCGATTGCTTTCTTTCATTTGCATTAGAATGAACTCTACCTCTACCTCTATTTCTCTCTAACTCTTTCTCTTTTTTTTCTCTCACTCTGTATTCCTCCCTATGTGTACAACTGTCTTCTGTTTTCTCTTTCTCCTCTCCCTCTCCCTCAGTTTAAATTCAGTGGGCTTTATTGGCATGACAAGTAAACACTATCATTACCACAGCATGGGCTTAAAAAACAAACAACAAAGGGATGATAAGCATATAAACAAGAGGAAAATAAGCATGGAGCATAAATGAGACAGGCCTTCACTGTGTATGTCTCAGAGAACCCCAGTGCGGAGGAGGAGGAGGCACGACGCATAGCAGAAATGGGGAAGCCCATCTTGGGGGAGCACAGTCGGCTGGAGGTGATCATCGAGGAGTCCTACGAGTTCAAGGTGAGCCCCAAAACCCCCTGCGTGGCGAGCACTTCTTACATTGAAACCACCCCCCCCCCCCACACACACACACACACACACACACACCTTGAAACCGGAGAGGACTCCAGAAACACTAAACACCAAACGTACGCTAGGTTAACAGTCTGGTTGTCCATGTCCTAAGTAACATGTTTTAAGAGTTTTCACATTGCGATTTTTCATCTGCAACATGTTGAAACCCGTTTTTGTGAGGGAAGGTACCCTGCTCAAAAGTGATACCAGGGAAACCCTGTGACACACAGGTATTTATGCCAATGTGCCATATGATGCCTGCACATAGGGGAAAAAAGAAGATGAGACTGGATAAAAAATGGTCCATAAATGGTAAGGGTTAATTGTACTGTAGAATGCCATCCTCTTACAGAAGAGGAAGGTGTGACAGGTGTCAGATACCCAATGTTAAGGACATGCATCGTTGAGGTCACACTAATGGTGTGTGAGGCACGGTTGGGGCCGGTTATGTTTTTATCACTTGTCACCCACTTTGCCACCCCTTTCATTCATCAGATCCTACAGGGAATGTCTCCCAATGGGATACTGGACCAGGTAGGCCATACCCTACAGTGCATGACACCCTCCCTATGAGAGGATGGGGCCTTGACAACTCTCTGATTGGATCTTCTCCAGTGACAACAGCCAATCAGAGAGGAAGAGCCGTGCCTCTCATATCCAGTTATCATGTTCTTTGGAAGAAGTGGAAGTTTTTGACAGATATTGAGTAACAGGACTGTGATTAGATACTGTCCTGTGCTGGATATGAGTTTCATGTTTGCAGTTTGAGTTGAAATTTTCAATGCTTTTTGGTTGCTGTGAGGTGTTCTCTCAAACATTGTTGGATTTTATATAGTTTCTGTGTCCTACAGAAGTTCTTTTTCTGTGTGTTTGTGTCTGTGTGTGTGCTCTGGTGTATTTTTAAACAACTATATGTATTTTTCAGTACGCTTTCCTTTTGCCCAGAGAGCTGTTTTTCACTTATCTTTTCAGGTGTCATTACAGCAGTTATTCCAGCTATACAGATGGAGGATCAAGGAAAACAGATCTGGCTGATCACCATCTTCCCTTTGCTGTGATTGACTGCTAATAATCTTCCCTCTCTCTGATTGGTAGAGCACCGTAGATAAGCTGTTAAAGAAGACAAACCTGGCACTTGTCATCGGCACTCATTCCTGGAGGGAACAATTTGTTGAGGCTGTGACCGTTGGTGCAGGTTAGTATGTGTGTCTGAGCATGTGTGTGTGCCTGTATGTGTAGGCGTACATGCGTGTGTATATGCGGGCTGCAGTGGTCCATTCCCAGCTAGCACTAACTCAAGATACTTCCAGCCGTGTGGTTTTATTATGAGATTGTTAGACATAAGTAGGGTAGAGGCATCTTCATTTTCTCCCAGAGGAGCTCTGATTGACTCTATAAATGCAGCCACACAAATTGCATATGTGAAGAGTAACTTTCTGTTGCAGAGCCCTCCAGTGGAAACTAGCTGCCTTGGTCTGGAGTCATATTATATCTCCCTCTGTTGGACAGATGCACTCAGTGCAGGTGGACAGACAATGACCTCCCAGTCAGTTGGTGTTTGAAGATGTATGCCGCGTTGTCCAGTCAAACTATGTTACATTATTTATGAGTCATGTTTACAACAAAAAACCGATACTCACAAATCAACATATTAAACAATAAAAACAGTACTTCTGTGAGCAGTATATGGTTGTCTGTGTGGTAACACCATGCAACATCTGTTATAGCTGACCACAATCAGCCAATGTACTACCGGCAGCACTATCCATGTATTCACGTAAGAATTTGAGTCACCTCCATTACTACATTACTCTCCAGGTGATGGTTACGTGGATGACGAAGACGAGAACCACGAGGCTCCGTTACCCTCCTGCTGCGACTACGTCATGCACTTCCTGACAGTGTTCTGGAAAGTTCTCTTCGCCTGTGTCCCTCCCACTGAGTACTGGAATGGCTGGGCCTGCTTCATAGTGTCCATCTGCGTCATCGGCTTCCTCACCGCTGTCATCGGGGACCTGGCCTCACACTTCGGCTGCACCGTGGGCCTGCGCGACACCGTCACGGCTGTGGTCTTTGTGGCCCTCGGCACTTCCATTCCTGGTGAGGAGGAGGAGGAGAGGGTGGGACTTCCTGTTGTATCTCTGCTCTTTCCTGTACCATCACCCACCCTCTCCACTGCCTGTCCCTGCCCCCAGCTGTAGACCTTATCTCTACCAATCCCTGTGTGCACCAGCTGTACTTTCCGCCAGCTATGCATAGTTAGGCCAGGCACATACGACTGCATGAAATAGCTGGCTCTCTCCTTAACCAGACCATGTGTGTGCCCACGTGAGATGTTCTCAGCATTTGGTGTAATTCACTGTTTACCATTCCCAGTTCAAACGTGTGCAAGGTTTTTTTTTCACAGATGTCCTGCTTGATGTGCGTGGCTTGAGCTATTTAAAAATTCTTAATGCAATCCTCCTCATAGGTGCACATGTGCAGATTTTACCCTACAGCGCTAAAGCAGAAAGACTCCCAACGAAGTTACTGTCCTGCACATTGCTTATATATGACTGGTCCTCCTCAAGACCTTGTGTTGGGAAAATAAGTTAAATAAGTAAAACCTCCACATGGACGTTCAATACGATGAAATGTTCTCTCTCTCATCCTCCCACTTTTATTCCTATTCCCCATTCCTTTCTGGAACACCTCACCTCCTATAACCCCCGCCCCTGCCCTCTGTCTCCACCCTCCTCCACCTCCTGTCCCAGACACGTTCGCCAGCAAGGTGGCCGCGATACAGGACCAGTACGCCGACGCCTCTGTGGGCAACGTGACGGGCAGCAACGCGGTCAACGTGTTCCTGGGCATCGGCGTGGCGTGGTCAGTGGCGGCCGTGTACTGGGAGGTAAAGGGCAAAAAGTTCCGCGTGAAGCCGGGCTCGCTGGCCTTCTCTGTCACCCTCTTCACCATCTTCGCCTTCGTCTGCATGGCCGTACTGCTCCTACGGCGCCGGCCCTCTGTGGGCGGGGAGCTGGGCGGGCCTCGCATTACCAAGGTGCTCACCACCCTGCTCTTCTTCGGCCTCTGGTTCCTCTACATCCTCTTCGCCAGTCTGGAGGCCTACTGCCACATAGAGGGCTTTTGAAGCACGGTGACAACTCGACCACCTGTACCGCACATCACTGCTTATCTCCACTCACACAGGGATGCAGGCACGTGAGGATGGACACTCTGATGACAACATCTCTGTCTCTCCGCTACAAAAACGAGTTTTTTGCACACACAAACACGTGTACATACACATGTACATATGTACATACCAGGGTTTCCGTTAGCCAGTAATTACCAGTTTTTGCCTGGTAAAATTTATTAAAAAAAAACGATAAATTAAAAACCTGCTGGTCAAAATGTCCGGTATTAATGCTCATACAAAATGTAGCTATAACGAAGGCTATCCCGAAACAGGACATTTGTGTTTTGACAGCGAAATGTGCTTATTTATTCAGCGAGCTGTACCCCGACTGGGCTACACTGGCTAAAATTGCCTGTGTTCTGCCCGTGTCAAGCGTGCCAGCAGAAAGGGGCTTCTCTCTGTAGAACTGAATTAAGAAGGCGCTGCGAAGTTGTCTGGAGGAGGAGAGAGTGACGCGGCTTATGTGCATTGCACGCTGCAAAGACACATTGGACATGTTTGATTTCAAGTCGGCAGCAGAGGACTTTGCCGCAATGAAAAAAAGGAGACAGTAAAATGTTACCTGTTAGCCTATAGGATACATTTGAATGCATGTAGGCCTAGCCTTTTTTAAACAGGCTACAGATGTTACAGGTTAGATGTTTCGTAATAGCCTACATTTTAGTGGCTAATGTTGACGTTTTGCTCAATCGTTACTGTTCGTTTTGCTTAATCGTTACTGTTCATGATTTGAGGTTGTTGTCATTCTTTCATCAACCTAGGTGTACATTATATTTGCGTTTGTAGCAGAGACGGTTATTGAAACGTGACTGGTAAGTTTCAAATTTGTCCGGTAAAATAAATTATTTCCGGACACCAGACCAGCAAGAAAAATTCCTAGCGGAAGCCCTGGTACATACACACAGAGACACGCAGACACACATGGACTCATTGACTGATACACACATCCACATGCAAACCCACACTGCCCCTCACACACACTGCACACATGGGATAGAGGGAACTGAGGAGGAGAGGAAGGAAGGACAGGTGGAGAGAAAATGACAAGAGGTACAGAGAAGAGGCGGAGAGAGTGAATGTGAAATTTGATATGAGAAATGAAAGCCACATAGGAACCAGGACTGTGCTGTAGTTCTGTTACAACACCTCAGACTGGTCAAAACAGAGAGTGATGTCTAAAAGAACTGCATACTGGGAATCCCTTCATGGAAGTACCCAGTACTTTTACTCAATATATCAGGATAAGCATGGGTTCCGGTTTATATTCTTTGGTATATTTGACAATTTTACAGCAATTCATGCTGCAGTGTTAAGATACTTTTGTGCAAAGTGGCATATCTCTCTTTGGCCAGCAGGGGGCCATCCTGACTCTTTCATAACAACATAGTCAACTGTACCAGAGTAATGAACTCAGGAAATTGCATTTTCCCATCAAATCAACAAGGAACTACATATTCAAATGATGTTCTGTCAAAGGAAGGAAAATATTTGAATTAAGACTGTCCCACAGACTGTAACATTGTGTGACAGGAAAACAAGAATAATGTAGTGGCATTAATATACAGTTATGTGATGTGTTCTTGTTGATATTTATTTATGTATGTATTTATGTGTGTATTTATTTATTTATTTGTTAATTTATTCATGTATATACCCATTGCAAATCTATGCAGCGGTGGTGGAGGTGTACCTTAGATCATTTGCGAGTGTGGTGAAATGTAATACTAGATTCTCTGTAGTGCATTTACTCTCCAGCTGACACATTTGGCACTGAGCCTTTGTGCCAATAGCTCAACACCCCACAGGTCGTAGTGCCTCTCACCAGTAACCCAGGTGGGCAGGTGAAGACCTTTTTTGGACTCTCTCAATGCTGGCTATTACAGTGGACATTGCTTTGTCTTCAGCTCTAACTCTAGGTAACCAGGATGGGTCTGTGTCTGTTGGTTGAGAAATGTGGATGGAGCTCCCAACCTGGTTCATACTGAGCAGCAAAGCCATTGACTCCATTTTTTAGATGATAATAATGCTGAATGTGATAATGATGATCATGATAATGTTAATAATGTTAATGTAGACTGCCATGCACAGTACCTGACATTGAATGATTCATTCTGATGAAGATCTAAGGTGTGACCAAATCTAACGCTTGTTCAGCAGTGTTATTTTTACCATTTAGCCTTTCCACGAGCCGTTTTCATGTGATGAAACCAACATTTTACTGTATGCAGGGCAACCATTTTTTCTGGATCAGTGTTTGTGGATTGCTTTGTTATGTTGTTATTGCATGTTTTATCACACAAAGGTCTACCGACTGTCTCAATGACTTCATAAAAGCACATTGTCCAAATAACCGCATTATGCACGCATTTTAATAATAAAGAAAAACCTTCAATTTTGACATTACGGTTACATGTTGCACACTTCCTAGTTGAAGTTCTGTGAAGATACTTAACCTAAACCTAGACCTGATGATGATGAATGTGTAAAACATGGTGAGATAATAGTTAAAATGGTGTAGAAATTCCTGTATGAGGATGATTTTCTAGAGACTAAGATGGATTTTTTACTGGTGCGAGACTGTTTTTCCAGCCTGCCTCCTTGGTTTTGACTGCTACCACTCCAAACTGAAGGGTGTGCCAGTGGTGGCATCAGAGGGTTCACTTCAATTAATGGTCAGCAGGTTTAGTTACTCCCCAAAACCAATAAGGGTTATAGAAACAGAGCACATGAAACCTAAACAGTTTTTATCTAGGTCATCTAACTATATGTATAAGGGGGTGGGGGCTGGGACTGTGAAGTTTTTGTCTTGTGAAGAAAAAGCATTTTAAGAGCATGCTGATGGTGTCTTTCATTACACTAGTAAGAGGTATTTAAAAAACCTGGAGAAAGGTGTGCTCCATTAGAAAGTTGCTATCAATTCCTCCAAGATAGTCTCCTGAAACCTTCCAGATGTATATGTAAATTCTCCCAGATTCTGAGATTCACCAAGGACATTTGGCTGCTATCTTAAACCTTAAATATAAGTAGAGCAGCTTTTTTTTCCTCTAGTCTTATTCAGGAATAGTTCTTGTGTGCTTGCTGTCATTCTGAGTAATGCTGAAAGCCACAGAGTTTTCATGCGAAAGCTCAGATAATCCTATATTCACATATTCTCCTCTCTGAACGTCTCAGCAGCAAAAGGCGGAGCAATTAACAGCACATTATTCCTCACAGTTGTGGTAATCTGAGGCCAGTTTCAGTGCAACCCTTCCCCCACATCTTCTTAAATAAACTGTCCAAAAATTCCATTCAAATTCACTCTCATTTCTGTCATTGACAATCAACAAGATGGTAACAGTTAACACAGGCACAATGTCACAAAGCAGTAAAAACACTGTGTGTTGTGTATATGCAATGGTTTAGGATGACGTGTTAATCCTATCAACAACCAACCCACCACCAAATCACTGATTTTTACAACAGCTGCTCAATTATATAATAGAAAACAGCACATATGAATTTGTCTTGGGGCAGTGTTTCTCAACATATGTCAAATCCTTGTCTTATTCTTTATATATTTTGTACATTGGAGATTTGATGTTTGATCACTAATCTTGTCTGCTGACTGCGTCTATTCACCATGATCATCTTGAGCCACGGATTGCTGGATTCTTACTGTAAGTAGGTAAGTGTACTGAAAGTGGTTCCCCTCCGTGCGCGCCGCCGCTGCCATGGGGGGCGTGTTATCTGACCGCCCCTGCAGGGAAACCCCTCCTCTCTCGGGTACGAGGGGATAGGCTGCTCTCATTACAAGCTGTGTCCATTGATCGCTTCTTGCTGAGGGCCGAGCGGGTCGTCCCTCTGCATATCCGGGAGAGTAGCATTTTCTTCAGCAGCGAGGGGCGCAAAGGCAAGAACGGCGTAGCAGGCCAGCTACTGAGAGGTGAGCACGTGGGTCTTGCTTGTGATCTGAATGGCATTTGGTTGACTTGTTCTCTGTGCGCACTTTTTAGACACAAAAAGCGCTTGCAATGGGCTAACCGTTTTCTTAGTCCACAAGGAAACGTACGAGAATTAGACAATAGTGTTCAGAAACTTTCGCTATCTAGTGTGCGGCTTGCTACCTTACGAAAGCGCCAAACTGAAGACAAACCACGCTAAGAGCGAGAGCCATTGTTTGCCGCATACATGTGACCTAAGTTACCTAGCTAGCATTGTTTGGCCTCTGTACGGCGGGAAAGGGGGAAAGCGAAGCTAACCACTTAGCTAGCCAAACGGGAAACGACGCAAGTTCTTCCACACTTAGTTTTCTCTCGCTGTAGCTGTCTAGCTGGTAGCTAACCGTCGTTGGTTTGTCGAACTAGGTATTTCGAAACCAGTAACGCAGCTGCACGTTACCTAAACTCAAAACCGAAACTAGCTAAACTTAGTTCATTAACATTACCCTGTAAGATATCAAACGTGGGGGGGTCCTACTCAAACCCATCCACACTTTCCTTTAACCGTGTTGTGGTCAGCTGGCTTGTGTGAACTTCCTGCTCACACATCACAAATTGATGTATTTCTGGCTTTATACTCAGTCGATACTTTGAGTGTGCCTTTCTCCATTTAACCAGCTGAATACTGACCTAGATTTGACATCTGCCTATACTGTAGAAGTATCTGCCCTTTGAACAAATTCAAGGGCCACTACATTAAGATAAATACACCTTAATTAGTAGTTGAATAGAGAGAGAACTTGCAGATCCAAATGAACAAGAATAACTTAGACATTTACAAATTCTGTTAGGTATAAAAAACGGGCATCTTGTCACCCTTGACTGGGTACCTACCCACCTGCTACCTGTTTGTATGTATTTGCCAAGATTCCGGATGTTATGGCCTACCACAGCTCTATACTACACTGAGCCGTACGCCCTCCTAGGTGCCTAGTGTCTGGGTGGTTTTATTCAGAGTGGGTTAAGAAACTATGGCATTGTAGGGCCATTAGATTTGCTGGATTTCATTGGGTCTTAGCAATTCGCAGATAACCATAAATCTTAAATTGGATGGCGAATCAGCACCGTTATCAGCTGTAAACCAGCAGCTGCTTGGATGGCAACGCGACCGGCATTTGGTTTACACCTGTAACAGCAGGTGGGGTGACAGTCTCCTAGATAATTGATTGAAACCTTGTGTTGGAGCACAGAGAGAACCAACAGGCTCCGTAGTCCTCCAGGAACATGGCTGCTCCAACTTTGCTCTGTTATTATTCCTTTTTACGTTCACAGTCAAAACTCAGGCATTACCTCAGTATTTTCCGCACTGGCTGAATAGAACAGCCACCCAGACCTCCTTGCCTAGATGCTGCCACACGTTGGGTTCTTTTACTGCACCCAGGGGCCATTGTGGTTGTGTTTGTGCAGCGTTTTGCTTAAACTATGTTTTCCTCCTCCCATTTCAGGATGTCATACTACTCTTCGTCCCGCAGCTCCTCGCGATCGTCCGACTGCAAGGTCTATGTGGGCGACCTGGGCAACGGGGCGGCCAAGGGTGAGCTGGAGCGGGCGTTCAGCTACTATGGTCCCCTGCGCAGCGTCTGGGTGGCGCGGAACCCGCCCGGGTTTGCCTTCGTGGAGTACGAGGACTCCCGCGATGCAGAGGATGCAGTGAAGGGCATGGACGGAAAGTGAGTGGGCACCCGTCCTCTCCGCGGCCCAGCACACAGTCCCTGATGTCACCTTGTTCTCTTACCCGTTTAAGTTGAGACCCAAAAATGTGAAAGGCAGTACGTTAGTGTTCTGAAGCTGCCGTCTCTCGTCTCGGGCGACAGCTTTGTCATTTTGGGGTGCCTCGCTGGTCGAAAGTGATGCAAACATCTGTACATTTTGAATTTCCTCCTCATTCATGTACATGAATGGTGGGGTTACTGTGCATACTGTTTTCTTGATTGAATTTTTTTGGGGGAGAATTTAAAGCCTAATGTGCTAGCAGTGGAGCATTGCTTTAATGCTTAAGTTGGTGTGGAGGTCACTCAGTCAGTTTGTTTCTGCTGGATTGTACCTGCAGCAGTTTAGGGCAGTCAGACTTCAGGTTCAGAGTGCACCACCAAAATTGCTGTACCTACAGCCAGAGTGATTCTAACTCGTGTTTTCCCAGAGTGCTGTGCGGCACCCGAATACGCGTGGAGATATCAACAGGCCTCTCTCGCAATACTCGCTACGGACGCCCAAGCCGTCGCCAGTTCGACCCCAACGACCGCTGCTACCAGTGTGGAGAGACTGGCCACTACGCGTATGACTGTCATCACTTCAACAAGAGAGGGGGTGGCCGGCGAAGCAGGTGCTCACACACACTGTTCATCACAAGCCCCTGAATAGTGTGGCAGTATTCTGTTCACAATACAGCTCAGTCATTTGGCTTCATTGGTATATACATGTTTCCAAAAAGTATGTTTTTGAGCACAGAATACATAAAGGCTGAACATAAAATTTTAGTGTAGAAAGTTTTGTTTTAACACACCCCTTTTGAACGCACACACACCTCTGACAGAGCCCCTTTCTTTACACTCTCTCCTCTTTCTTACCCCTAAGGACAACAGTGCAGATCCATCCCACTCCCCAATATAGAAGATACAATCACTGCTTCACAAACTGCAAAGCATTATTAAAGTGTTGGTCATTCTGACTGTGACTATGATAAAACCTGAGCTTATGTGTGATTTGGTGTATATACTCCTAGGTGTATTCTACAGAAGAATGACTGTAAAAATGAGCAGTGCAGGTGAACTGAACACACGTGCCTCTCTCTCTCTCCAGGTCACGATCGCGCTCTCGGTCGCGGTCCCGGGCACGCTCTCGATCTCGCTCCAGATCCCGGGGTCGTCGTTACCGTTCCCGTAGCCGCAGCAACGACCGGTGAGCGTGCCGTCTTCCTGTCTCGGCTTTGTGGTTTTTATACATTCGTTTCCTTTCGTTTCATTGGCTCAGGGGCAGCCCACTCTGGTACTGACCTGTCTGTCTTGCTTCTTAGCAGGTACCGCTCCCCATCATACTCAAAGCGCAGAAGCAGGTAAGAATGACGGGTTTTGTGGCACCAAAATCCTTTATAAATGGCTTTGTTGTGGTTTCGGTGGTGTGTAGTTTTATGGTCTTGGGTCATGGGGAAGCAAGCATGTTGCTTTTGAGGGAAAACATTTGGGTTTTATGGATTTTTTTCAATGGAATGTTTTATGGATTATTCCTGTGGAGCAAGTAGTATTGTAAATGTAAGTGATTATTGTTACTGTATTACAAAAATATATTATTGTACATTATACATTATCATGTTATTCATAACATACTAGATTTATGTCCCTGAATTCAAATTTTGAAAATGTTCACTGGCACAGATGGTGAAATGTGTGCGTTGTGTAATCACCTGATCACCTCTGCCATTACTAGGACAGATGACCTAGGTCACACAATCATTCCTCATTGTCTCACTGTCAGTGGGATGGCATTGTAGCGTGTACATGTAAATGTAAACTGTTTGTAAGTGCACGCACAGATAGATGTTGTCTAGCTCCTGGCAGTAACTGACTTTACTACATTATGCTGCTATGTTATGTCAGCGTGGCTTGAAATATGCTCCCCGGTACACTCGCCTACACACAGCTTGTGACATTTTTACCAGAAGGAACATTAACGTTTAACTACAAAAGGATGTCCTTGGCCTACACGCTTAACCCTTCTTCCTCATTCCTCCATTTGTACAGATCTGGCTCTCCAGCTCGTTCCAGAACTCCTGTCAGGAGGTAAGGGCTAAACCTGCTTACAAGTTAGGCCTGACGGAGCGACTTCACTAGTCCTCCCTCATCTACTCATTAATCACTCATATACGTCTACCTATAACATATTGTTTTCACATATTTCTACTTTAGTATTTCAGGGAGTAATTTTTCATTTCCTCGTTGTCTCTTCAGTGTTTTCTGTTTTTTGATTTCCTTTGGAAATCTGTGACAGTCTAATTATAAAGGTTGCTATACCATTTGTAGTTAAAATTCCTCTCGCACATGTGGTATTGAGGATACAACCTTAAATTCCATAGCAAAACACTGGTTGGTTCAGATCAGCGAGTCACTTGACACACTTCCTGGAGCTACCAATATTTTGCACGTAATGAAGACCAAAAGCAAATGTCATGGCTTAGCTATCTTATATTACTTGAAATTAAGTTCTAACTCAAGTGTCTGTACTGCATTAACAATTCACATGGGCACTCACCTGCTGCTTTCCCCCCCAGCAGTCGCTCCCGTTCCCGCTCAGTGTCCCGTGCCAGGGGGCGCAGTGTATCCCAGTCCCGCTCTCGCTCCCGCTCCAGGTCCCGTTCCCCCAGCCCCAGAAGGGACAGGTAAGCCCCTTCCCCCCACCTGTTCCAAACTATCCTAGGGGTCCAGGGTTTGCATATTCATCTCTGCGGTCAGACATTCAGCCTCATAATCACCAGAATACTAAAGAATACTTGATGTTTCCTGTTAAAAAGGAATGTGTGGTGTGTTACACTAATGCACCTAAGGATGAAGATTAAGACATCAACCTAGACCAGACACAAGTTGTCAGTACACACATTCCATCTCATGTGGTGACTCCACGGATAAGTGGTCCCCATACAGACTTTGAAATATGGCAGTATTCAAGCGTCTGTTGGATAGGCACATGTGCTCAGAGAATGCCACGTGAAGCGGCTATGGGATGAACCGCTCTTACAGCATCTCTTGTACTGGTGGAGCTGGGTGGAACAAGTGGGGTCTAGAAGTCAGCAGTCAGACATTTTAACACCTATGCCATGTGGCTTCAGAGAGACGGACAGAATGCCTGCAAAGGGAGAATCTGACTAGGTCAGACTCCAGCGCTGAGTGGTTGGGGAGTCGACAGGCGCCAGTCCTGACTAGGTTCATCCCTGCTGTGTTGGTTTACTTCTGGAATTGATTTTTGTGGAGAAGGAGTTGATGAGAGATTTGCGAGTCTTTCTTTGATTACTGCATAGTTTAGCTTCTGACAGTGAGACAGAGAACAATGCTGACCACAGATCCATCTTCTAGGCCCCCAGAAGGTCTTACAAGTTGCATTGGTTGTGTCTATGTTCATGTTGAGTCCATGTTGAGCAGTCCTCCATGCTATCAACATGTTGTAGTTACTATGATAGGGGCTTTTTGCCCAGAATAGCAGTATTGTAGCCTAGCATGATGTTATGTGTGCAACTACTTGATGAGTTGGGTCTCTGCAAGTCTCAGGTCTGTTATGGGGTGTATATATATGGCTTGCCTTTAACATTAACTTTAATGTAGAGCTCTACAAATGGTCTGATTCTGTTTGAGCTGCCAGTGCAAGGGGATTTTATGACTGCCATTGGACCCCTCTTTTGGTGATGGGTGCCTTTTTCAGATGTCACAGCTATTCCTGAAAGTCATAGGCTAGGTAGTAGGTCCTTCTGTTACTTCTGTTCTAAATCTAATGTAGTTCTTTACCAGATTTGAGGAAGCGTTGCTTTTTCTTTGAAGGTGTCAGGACTGATTGAACTGTAGGCTTGTCCACTGCAGCTTCCTTCATCCTGTTCCTTTGTCCTTTTATGGTGGGAGGGTGGTTTGTTAGTGCTGCTCCCAGAATCCTTAGTTCCTGTCTCTCTCCAAGCACTTCTCAATGTGAGACTCAAGGCGGTCAATGATGTTAACTGAAAACTGATTCACCTCCTGCTGGTCAGCTCCATTTCCCACATTGTAGGTGTGTGCACTGTGGGCTTTCAGAAACTTCACTCATGTCAGAAGTCATTGTTTTTTCCAGTGAGAACCCTGTGTTGAAACACTGAGTGCTGATGCTGTTTTAAGACTAGCCCTTGCTTTCCTTTGGCATAGTCAGATCTCTGCAAAATAAGCAGATATAGGAGGCACGGGAGTACCATAAAAACATTTTTAAAACGGGAGCATGAGGTGTTCACACCTCATGTTTTCTTTGCTTCTACCTCACCTTTTGAGGATTTTATCTTGCCATTTCTTAAATCCTGTCTGAGTCACCAATGGGGTTGCATTTTTTTTAACACAGCTGAGATTGCTTAGAACTATTTTGTTGCTGCTGCCTCTAAAAACTTAGAGGAGTCCCACATAAGGGTTGAAGGGTGGAGGAGGCAGACGCTGCTGGGATGTGCGCTGTGTGGTGCACACTTTTCCACTGTGCTAACACCATTCTTTCTCTCTCCCTCTTTCAGCCACTCTAGGTCTCCCAGCCCCAGAAAGAGCCTCACTCCTGACGCGGACTGACTCCAGACATGGCCCCCTTTGCCTGTCCCCTCCTCCCCGGCCTGCCTTTGTTCCCACATGCCTAGGAGGATGAAGGCTTTTTAAATTGATTTGTCTCCATCTGTAATAAGTCCTACCCCCTGCCCCTTTTCCATTTTTTTTTGAAGCTGTATTAGTGTTCAGTTACCAAGACTCTTCAGGCCCAAGCTGACATCACCCCCTGCCCCTCTCCCCAAAATTGAGCCCTAAACAGAGCCATTCTAAAGCCTTTGTTTTGCCATCTCTGTGACTGCCCTTTTTGGTAAGAGAAGATACTGTATAGGATCTTTTGGCCATGATTTTACCTTTCCACACCAGAGAACTCTCCAGTTGCAGGTGTGTTTTCTTGAATATGTTGTAAATATTCAGCCACATTGGACTGTAGTCTCTTATGGACTTGTGTTGTCTGAAAGTTTTACCAGACAGATGGTTGCACTCCCATGAAATGCCTTAGGGCTGCAGTGAGCACAGGATCGTTTGTCTGGTAAATGGCCATTTTTTTAAATAAAGTAAATCTGAACACACACTTGTTCACTGTATTTTATCAGTGCTGTGAACAGAGGTAAAAACGGAGTGGTTCTTTCCATGAAGAGATGGTCAGTTTTACTGTAGGTAATGGTTTGTTTCTGTTTAACTGGAGATTGCATCCAGTGTTGCTTTCATGCGGTTGATGGCAGATAAGTCAAATATCAAATATGGATCAGTATTCAATTAAGAAAAAGTTAAGCTGACCCCAATTAACTGAGGGAAATCTGGTGAAGAGAGGTCCCTGTAATTAGGGAAACACTGTTCTGGTGGAGGAGCTTACAGCTGTGACATTATTGCAGATGTTGCTGGCTCTGTTCCCAGTTGTGGCACTGCTGTTGTACCCTTGTGTGAGGTAGCTAACCCGAGTTGCCTCAGTGTGGATCCAACTGTATAAATGGATGAAATGTAATCAAAATTGCTGTGGGTGAGCGTTAGCTGTAATGTGATGTGGTGTTCTGGTGAATGGATTGACAGAAGTCTTTAAATCTGTTCACCTGTTTGTTGTAGGTGAGTGACATACAGGAAGCCCCAGAATCCCCTCCCAACACTGACAAATAGATTAAAGATCCATTCAACTAGAATCATACAAAAATAACACATTCCTGTGTGCTGTGCCCTTTTTGGCCTTGGCAGTTTTACTCTGGGTGTTGAGCATGTTCATCCCTGCACGCGTACAAGCAAAAGATCATCTTGGGTTCTGTACCAGCAACTGCATTAACCTGTCCCGCTGACATTATGCATCACTCTGTCTGGCCGGCTGATTCTGTTGTTGTACTCCTGATTCTTTACCCAACAAAACTGTCATAAGGAAATTACTGCAATTTTACAATTACATTTATACATATCACAATGTTATTGCACATGGTGGATATTCATGATAAGCACTTTGGTTAAGTGAAAACACATTCCACATTCTAGAAAAGATTTTTTTACATAAGACCTGACTGTAGGTTTGAGTGTTAATGGTGCACTCTCTCTTTCTGAATACTCCTCAGTGGATTTTAAACTTTTGGAAGAGGATACCAATTTAATTTCAAATTTGTGAGTGAAAAACCTGCCCACCAGATACTTTCTCCATGTGCTGGGAATAGGGGGCATTTACTCTTTGATGAACTGGGAGAAGCTGCTTAACTAAGCTTGTTTGATCATACCTGTTATCTACTGTTTTGACGAAGGAAAACAAAACGTAGTTATTTATACCCTTCTGCTTGGTTCCGCGGGACTCATTAAAACTAAGACACACTTTGCTAGCTGTTGCACCGGCGAGTTTTTCCTTCAACACAGCATCGTTATACTTGTACTTTAATCGGAAACTTCATTTGCACAATCTACACGCATTATTATTGTTACCAGTGTGCAAACATCTGCATAAACAGGGTTACATCTGTTTGGTCGACCCATTTAATAACCTACCCCCTGAGCCCAAGCCAGTTGTCCTGTCTATAGCACTCTTTGTAATAAATGACTGATTATCAAAATTAAAACTGAATGAACTACCCGTCTTCACTTCCTATAACACCAACTCTCAATGCGACCGACATCGATTCTCCCAGCTGCTGGATTTGACCGTCCATCCAATAGAAGTACACTGCGTTGAGAATCACCCTATCACTGCCTAGCTCTGTAAATCTATCAGGGCATTTTTTTTTTGATTGACACACATTCCTGCCCAATCCTGAAGCGTTTACTTGTTGCGTTAGGATTTCGTTAGGATCGACAGGTCTCCTGGACCAATTGAAAGTCGCTCTCGGGCTCTGAAGCGAAACGTCCGCCGTTTTTCTGTCTTCCTTTCGATTTCCAGCCACCTCATTTCACCGTCATCGCCTTCAGAGCCTTTTTAACTGGGACAACATGGCTGCACCGGCCGGTCGCTACTACAACGAGGGAGGCAGGGCAACGAAAAGACAGAAAACCGAAAATAACGACGGAGGGATGGCTACGGTAAACACAAATTATTTAGAATGTGATCAACTATTTAATAGCAATCTAAAATATTATTTACGTACCCACTGGCACATATTAAACATCTAGCCCGCCTGCTAGTTCTTTTCAGCTAATTATCCGCTTCTTAACGGACGCGTAGTGAGGCCGGCAAAACGGCTAGCTTAGCTGGAAAGCGTGTTCATTTCGCGCGTTTTATTCGGTTTGCGTTGCTTTACCGAGCTTTCGGTTGGTTGGAAGTACTCACCTTTGCTTCCAAAAGTGTATAAGAAATCAACTGCTTAGCTAACTAGCTAGTATACGATTCTTTGACTAGACTAGGTCAGCCGTGAGATCGATTGCATTGTTAGCTAGCCAATGTTAGTTAGCTGACTATATTGTCACTGCTCTCTCCCCAGCTGAATTGAAAAAAGATGGTTAACGGTTTCTGAAGTCATGTTTGCTCGTTCTATGGGTATACTGTAGTGACCAAACCTGATTCGATCTGGTACTAGTGTTCTGTTTATTTACGGTAGGTTTGTTAGCCAACACGCTAATTCGCCTCCATCAATGAATGGCCAGACAAGGTAGCTAGCGCAGCTAGTTAGGCCTTGCACATCGTTGCGACTAGCCTGCAATTTATGCTAGTTAACTACTAGCAAACGGTTGTTTTGCTAGGCACTAATTGAGTAACAGATTAGAGTTTGAATATGCCCAGTTTCTATAGTTAAGGCCCAGAAATGACGACTTTCGTCAACTAGATGGGTAGCTGCTGTTAAAGTACGTTTAACAACTAGCAAATTAGTCTAGTGTGATGAAAACAATGTTAACGTTAGACGTGAAATTGAAACACTCGTTACCCGTATAGCGGTAGCTACAAGTATGTTACATTGGTCATTCGAATTGAAATGCTCTCGAAAACCATATTAGCCGTAGCCGATTAGCTAAAATTAAATCTATTTTTTTCTAGTTAGTGGGGTGGACACTCACTCCACGGTGGATCAGCTAGCCAGCTAATAGGGGTCTGAAGTCGTATAGCGAACTTAGTCTTCTGTGCACAGCAATGCTGCAGTGAGAATCTCAAATTGATTTCAGTTAGTCTACACATCTGTAATCCCTCCCACCTCTGTAACAAAGCGTTGGGAGATTTTGAAGCTGGTCATGTGTAATCAGCTTAAGAACAGGCAGCACGTCCACAGCTTACATCTCTCTAAAAATGTATGCATGGTTTTAGTGACCCTTTGTGACCTCTTGATTTATTTCTGTTCAGGAGGGCTACGAAGATCCCCACAAGACTTTGCCCTCACCTGTGGTGCATGTGAGGGGTCTGGTGGATGGCATTACGGAGGCTGACCTGGTGGAGGCGCTGCAGGAGTTCGGAACAATCAGGTGACTTTGATTTACAGCATAACTGTGGGCTGCAGCTGCTGTCTTGCAGTCAGTGTGAACATGATGTACTTCAGTAAGGCAGTGATTCATAGGTGTAATTATGCAAATGCTATTAACATGTGGAAAATGTAAAGTAAATGTAAGAAGAGCGTGGGATGCTGTGGCGCCCTGGGGCCTGGAAACTGGGTGGAATAGGAACATGGAGTGCTGCCTGGAGTTAATATTCTAGACTGTGAATTGCAAATCTGTGAGTGACGGGTCTCTTGTGTCCCTGTGCCCAGTGGCTGCAGCCTTTTGTCTGCCCCCCTGAGCCTTGTTCCATAAGTGATGTTGGCCTCCTCTTAAACTGATACTCATAAGCGGCTCCTGCTCTCCAGGGAAGTGCCTCAGCCGAAAGCCTTTAGGTGTCCCGTGCATCTTAATTCCAAGACCATTGCACTGATGCTTACTGAAAGGTGACTGATTCGAAGGTTAATGGCAATAATAATAGTAGTAATAATAAAAATTGTGTACAGCAGTCATGACCAATTCAAGCCGGACACTCTTGGAATCGTAAATATCATTATTTCGTAGTGCGTAATATTTAGAGGTTGCATAGGCTTGTTTCTCCTTTGTATCTCATAAATTGTCATTAACTGTTTGTTGGTCATTATGTCATTAACAGTTAATTGTTTTGATGACTATAGATGAGGTACTTCACACAGATTAGTTTTGATTTACTGAAGTTTAGGTGAGCACAACTTGTCAATCACTCTGTGGCCTGCCCTGGTAAATGTGTGGGTTGGTGTGGCTCGCTTCATTGTCCCTGCTACATAGGAACGGATGCAAGGTTGTTTTGACTTTTCCACTCCTTTAGTAACATTGCTCTGACAGCTGACACCCCCCCCCAATGGAGCATCTAGTATCGTCTCTTCCACACCGCTTCAGAAAAGGAAGCTTACGTTTAATGCAAAACCATGGCAACGGCAAAGACCTGGCAACAGCAAAGCTACAAATATGTCAGAGGAACAGACCCAGTAAAAATGGAAATGATTATAACTTAGCCTTCAGGTTCCCCTTTAAAGTGGAATAAGCTGAAGAACCTTATCGTTGTCCTGGGTGTGTGTGTGTATGTACAGCCCTGGGCCTTGCACCTGGCTAACTTTGTTCCCCCTCCCCAGCTACGTGGTGGTGATGCCGAAGAAGCGCCAGGCCCTGGTGGAGTACGAGGACATGAACGGCTCCTGCAACGCCGTGAACTACGCCTCCGACAACCAGATCTACATCGCTGGCCACCCCGCCTTCGTCAACTACTCCACCAGCCAGAAAATCTCGCGCCCCGGCGACCCCGATGACTCGCGCAGCGTCAACAACGTGCTGCTGCTCACCATCATGAACCCCATCTACCCCATCACCACGGTAACTGCATCCGCCCCAGTATCCATGCATTTATGCTAGAGTTGTGCTGGTGTTGGGCTTGTTTGCACATTGTGCCGGGCTAATGTGTAATGTTGGCTTTAGTGTGTCAGACTTTACCTTATGTTGAACTTCGGTACAACACAATGCACAGATGGACATAAACTAATTTTGAGTATTTTAGCTTTTCTACCTGTAAGAGTGTCAAGAAATTATGAAATTATGAAAGCAGGTATGAAACCGTTAGACTTCATCTTTTGAGTTTAAAGAAATTTAGAGTTAAGGTGTTTTGAAGAATAGGGGTTTCAAAGGGGCTGCAAAATCTCTTGCATTCTTCCTGTACCACCGTTAGATGGCAGTGTCACAGCTTTAGGTTTTAAATTTCCATTAAGCGTTAATTGTGGTGTGGACCTGCTGTTTCTTTAGTGAAAATGGCGTTTTGTTTGGCTCAGTTTCTTTTGCCAGGATAGGCTGCGGTTTTAATAGGAATGAATGTGATGAAACTGCAGGTGAGAGCCTTTTGTGTCTTGACGTCAATAGTATTGTGTTGGACGCACCTTCACAATTTTGTTTTTGTCTAGCATTTTGCAAGATTGAATATAGCTGTTGGGATGTGATGTCAGTTTAATAGTATTATATTGTTTAACGGACCACTGACTTAGTCTCAAAGTGCACCTTAGTCAAGACAATCTAAAAGTTATCTGTTGCCTTCTGTTTGCTGTGATAGCCTCTCTTATTTTATAAGTCTTAAGTTTTAATCATCTCTAAAATATGTATCTAGGGGTGGATTCCTTGAGAAGGGTACTAGATTATTTTTATTGATATATATGGAAATTCTTTCAGGTCCCTGGTTGTGATCCTGTAGGGCTTCAGTGTTGTCTGGTCTGTGGCAGTTGTGCTTGCTGTTGCATGCTGGGATTTGCAGTAAAGTGTGTAAGTAGTAGTGTACTGTTGACCAAGATTTTTCAACTTTACAGGATGTGCTGTACACCATCTGTAACAACTGTGGCCCTGTTCAAAGGATTGTCATCTTCAGGAAGAATGGCGTGCAGGCCATGGTTGAATATCCTTTTTATTATTATCTTTTGATGTCCTTTGCATCTTAGATCTTCAGTGTTTATATATACATGTAAAATTAGTGAGTGTGTGGTGGTTCGGAAGAACAACACATCTGTCAGGATGCAATTAACTGATATTACTCCATGATTTCCAAAGGTGCGGTGCACAGCTTAGTTAAATTTTGTGTAACAAGCATTTGTAAATGTTTGTAACTTGTTGTGCTTTCTTTAACGTTTTTGCACATTCATTTCTCCCAATTGCACTTGCAGCCTTGTACAGTACAAATCTGGGGACATAAAAAATTTGATATTTATGTTGCACATGAATTGTTTTTGATTGGTGCAGTTGTCAGCATCCTAGTTCTGAATATTGCACCATTTGTGTAAAAGGCTCTCCAGTGACTCATAAAGAAACTGTTAGTTGCAGCAGGACTAGTTCTTCCTCTCTACCATGTCTGATCCATGTGTTGGAGGGTAGTGAGTGCAGTTTCCCAGCCAGGGCACTGCAGACGGTTAGCTCCAGTTGTTGTGTTGGATCAATGCCTTCACCCCAGCCTTCCTAGATCCTCCGCAGTGCATGAGTGGTTCTGCTGTAAAAATCCTCTCATTCATAAGGAGGTGGTTATTGGAAAGTGGATGACGGTCTCCTAGGCGTGTCTGCCTTTTTTTTCCTTGACTAGCCGCTGTACGTTCGACTCTGTGCAGAGCGCTCAGCGGGCCAAAGCCTCTCTCAATGGGGCTGACATCTACTCCGGCTGCTGCACCCTGAAGATCGAGTATGCCAAGGTGAGTGGCTTTGACACCACCCCGGTGGGCGGACATGTCTGTCATGATGACACTGACACAGAGGGTAAACTGTTTTTCACCCCCTTCCCCATTCCCTTGCTCAGCCGACGCGTCTCAACGTGTTCAAGAACGACCAGGACACCTGGGACTACACCAACCCCAACCTGAGTAACCAAGGTAACGGGAGCATCCCGCCTGCCTCCTCCTACAGTTCTTCTCTCGGCACTCTTTACTGGCACTGTTGGGGATTGGGTGGGGGGAACGATCCGCCAAGGGTGATGCCTCTGCCCCAGCCGTGCTCAGCCACGCCCCGCTCCCATTGGGCAGGAGTTTAAAGTGGGCGGGATGGAGCCGGCTGTCTCAGTGGCATGACCCTTGTGACCTGTCACAGGGTGTCCATTGCTGTCCTCTGTCCTAACGCCACATCGCAGCGCGCTGTGCACCGACACGCGGCAGGGGTGTGAGGAGTGACGTCAGGGCAGCCGTCCATCACTCGCAGGCCCCGCCCACACGCACTTGTAGGCTTTTCCGGTCATTTATTTGAAGCACGCACAGAAGCACGTGTCACACTCACCCCAGTTCATGGGCTCGGGGATAGCTGGCCTCGGTTCAGTTGCCAGACTTGTCAGTCGGTTGGGATGGCAAAATGCGATCGGCGCATCCTAATGCATGCTACGTTTCTCAAGGGGTTCGGCTCAGTGACTGCCATTACTCCAGCCCTCGGTGGAAGTAGATCCCTGTGAGGTCTGCTGGATTAGCCAGGGCTGACGAGGGCTACCGAACGTAGAGCACCCAGGGCACACGAGCCTTAGATACTCTTGGTTATGAAACTAACAGGTTTGCATGTGACGGAATGCATGCTTCTACCTCATCTTTTAACGCACCGCCCTGACTACTTGCCTTATTCACAGGTATTATTGCCAGCTGTTCAAAGGGAGTTTGGGGGGGGGTTGGAAGAACAGTAACCAATACCACTAGTCTGAATAGTCCAGTCCAAAACTGATGGCCGTCTTCCCTGTCAGTTGCTTGTCAGTCGGCGTGGCCTAAAACCACAACTCGTACTATTATAACCATGTAGAGTACAGGTATTCTTGGTTTCAGGGATTTTTTTGTTTTGTATTTGGGGTTTTTTGTGTGCCTGCCTTTGTCAGGCTGGATAAAAAGTAATATTCATGCACAGAAGTGTACTACTCAGGTCATCTGCCGTGACAGTTTGTGTACATGGCTTACAAATTGAGAAGTCTCCTTTGAATGGGCGCCAATAGGAAACACTGTGCTGGTGTGTGTGGGTGGGTGGGGGGAGTTGCTTGGTGGCCATACGCACTCAGTAATGGTTGACGCGCGCGATGGAGGCTGTCCTGTGAAACCCGGGTCACTCCTCACAGCCTAGCCGTGAACACACATGCAAGCAACTCGACAACGCACTGAACCTACAGCAGAGCCTACACCAGCCGCTCCAGACAGAAACGGAACACTGGGGGAACAGACACGGAGGCACTCTGCGGCCCTCAACACCACTCCCGACACCGAGCCGGCAGCGCACTCCTGCAAGGACAACACTCACATGGACGGACATCTAGCCCCCATTTGGGGACAGACACCGCAAGACCACGAGAACAGACACATGCAACATTACAGCTGCAGACATGCTTGATACTGACATTCCTCCTCCTCCTACTCCTACTACTACTACTCCCAACAGAACAACTACAGAGCTACGAAGATGTCCTACCTGCATTTTCCTCTGCACAACACATTTTTACCCAGGGGGAAGAGGGTTTGAAGTGTGCTGGCGCTAAGCTATGCTAATTGACTGATAACACACGCCACTTCAGCGAACCTCAGAGGATCTCCCCCTAGACACTCGTCCTGAGAAAGGAACATGAATGACACGACATACAGAGATAAAGAGAGGGGGAGAGAGCGAGAGAGAGAGAGAGAGAAAGAGGCCACTCACATGAAATAAGCCAGCCACTCACACGCGAGGCACCTCTGCAGCGTGCGCCCCTCCCGCTCTCTCTCGGGTTCCTGCACCTTGCTCTGACTCGGGTGTGTGGGTTTCCTCTGCTCTTCCTCTTCGTCTTTTGTGCTGAACACAAAACAACACAACAGCAACAACACACAACGCAGGAGCCCTACCCAGATGTTGCACAGCCAAGCCTTAGACGAGACTCACAGCGCCACGGGGGGGACAGCAGCAGATCTCATACAAACCGCACACGTGTGACCAGTAACACGGGAAGGAGCCCACGAAGACACCACAGGCTGCAGACACGTGCAGACAAAGGCACACAAACAGACTATGTGCTTGATATTTTTTTTCCAAAGTTCTCCGTGCGTTCATGGAATCGGGTGTTCTGTTTTTTTTCCCCCCTGTCCCCCTCCCCCTCCCTGTCCTCTCTCCTCCCCCACCCTTTCTATTGTGTTGATTCAGCTTTTCAGTTTTTTTCTGAATACAACTCTTAGTGTGCCCTTTTTTTGAAGAGTCTTGACGCCTGTGTAACGCCTTCCATGTGATGCAGGTTTGGCATTGTGTGTCTGAGGACTTCCGTCTTTCTGAAATGGTGCAAACTGTCTGCTTTGCGGTCAAAGCACGGTAAGCAGAAATTTATTTTAAAAAAAACACCACCACCACCACCTACCACCACCACCAAAAAAAAAACCTCCAAGACCATCAGCAACGGCAAATAAATTAAAACCCAAAAAACGGAGAAGAACCGTAAATGTGCTTTCTTTCTGATGTGTGGAGAGGAGGATGGAAGTTGAAAGATTGAAATGAAAATGGAGGGAGGGGATGGAGTTATCGGTGCTGAAGTGGCCCTCTAGAAGCAATTGCCCCCAAACCCCCGGCTGCACCTTCCACCCCTCCCCCTATTCTGTGCTGTAAGTAATCTCCAACTTCTCTTGCCTTGCAGTGAAACCATGTTCCTGTGCAGATGATTGTGTTTGCATTGTTGGTAATGAACATGCTGTAAATGTCCTGTGGATGTTCATGGGAGGCTTTCAGCGTTGGCCACCTCAATTGGCTTCGTATTGTTCTTCAATCGTCCTGTTGCCTTTAACGTTATTTTTCTCTTAGCCTATGTGGTCTTCTCTTTCAGACGCCTCATCGTCTGAGCCATTTAGGTTGGGACGCAATGGGTGTTCTCTTCATTCCCAACCTCTGACTACGCTCCTGTAGCAGTATTTATTGGTTTTGCATCCTGGTGTGATGTTAAATATTTTCCAGCCTGAATATTTTCCCAGCTACTTCCCTTCAGCTTGATAGGTGCACAGTTTGCAGCTTGCCCTGCCAGTTAGGTACAGCTGTCTTGCTCTGTGGCTGCCAAGTTGTAGCTAATCGCTCGCTGTTTGGCTTAGTGACTTTGTAGCTACTTAAATTGGAAGGTGAAATGTTGGCTTGCATTAAATTCCCTACCTGTTCAAAAATGCAACAAAAGCAGAAGTTCCCGGGAAAATTCTCATGGCAGGGAGAATATTAACGCAACAGCAGCTGCATTTCAGAATGCACAGGACCTCTACGGTTTACTTGCCTCTCACAGACATCTGGTGCAGTGTTTGCCCCAGGGGTGTGTGTGAGACTCACGAGTAACCGACAACCAGGCTGAAAGACTTCCAGAGGGGGTGGGGGGAGGGAAGGGGTGCATTATCTTTTGGGCAGAAAATAAAGCAAATAAACTACCCTCCCTGCCACAAGGGGGCGGCATTCTGACTGACTTTCGCTTATTGTTTGGTTTACTCCTGGCTTCACAGACTGCGGAGAGATGGACAGATGTGTAATACTTTGTAATAAGATCTCTTAATATTACTTCACTGTGCTGCTTGCACTGTTACCTGAAGTTTTTTTTTTTTTTTTTTTGTCACATCAGTAGTTGCTGTGTTACAGGTTTAATTCCTATGTTTGGGTGAGAGAACACTGAGACAAGGGTGTGCCAGGTAGACTGTATTGGGGCATTTGGTGTCCCGGTCAGCTTAGGGTCTCTTGTGAGCAGAGGGTTTTAGCTGGATAGTTGTCAGTTGTGTGGTAACAGTCTCTGAAGCCTGTGGGTCTGTCATTTTTCTAGTTTGGAAGATGCTGTACAATTCCCTGTATTCAAAGCCATTTCTTTTTAATTTGATTCTACCTTTATGTAGCTGGAATCATTTGTTTCTTTGATGCAGTAGTGCCTCTAATGGGTTTTTTGTGTGCAGATAATCAAATTGAGACTGGCTAGTAGTAAGCCTGCTAGTAAGCCTGACTCTACCTCAAGGTGAATAAATTTTAAAATACCCAAGTGTTGATCTGAGCCACATAAGTTAGGTTTTTGAATGTCAGGTTAAAAGTCAGGCTAGGCTAATATGCACAAACCAAACAGTAGGCCAACTGAATGTACTGGAACTGGTCTTGAGACAGCTTTGCCATTTTGGTTTGACGTGTATATATGTACCTGTACAGATGCAGAAGGAGATGGCAGTTGGAGCAATGCACAAGGTGTGTGTATGTGTGTGTTACAGGTACTCTCCACCACCCCACCCCTCTCCATCCCCATGTGACTAAATGCATTTCAGAGAAGATAAAAATGGTGTAAATTTGCCAGGGATGTTGTCCTGTGGGCCTTCTGATCCAGTCTTAATCGCAGCTCCCCCCTACCCCCCTCATCCTTCAAGTTTCAGTTGATAAACTATCTGGTTTGCCCCTCCCTATCTTTGTGTCTCATGAGTTCATTTGTTGTGGTAAGGACAAGTGACTGGCACAGAGGTGTTTTTGAAGTGGACAGGTTGGCTCCCTGCTTTTCAGATTTGCTTGGAGTCATTAACACTTTTAACTTAATTTTTTTAAGTGTTAAAGGCAGCTTGAATCAGTACTGGGTTCCACATGCATGTCGGCACACTGCGCTCTGGGTGTGCTGCTTTCTCCGTTTGTTTTTTGTTTTTTCCTCTGTACCATTTCAAGCTGTTTGTAAAAGCTAAGTTGATGTTGAGTGCAGTGCATATGGAGTCTTGGTTTCTTGTCGGCTCTAAGGTGTTCATGTTTCGTCCTCTCCTCCTCCTTCCCCTCCGTCTCTCTCAGACATGAACGCCAACCCCAACAAGCGTCAGAGACAGCCGGCTCTGCTGGGAGACCATCCTCCAGAGTATGGTAAGACTCCGAAGTGCTCCAGCCACAGTGCTCCACCGAGAGTCCTGGGTTATCCCTGCCTGCCTTAGTCCGGGATCACTCTTGGCTTATGTTATCTGTGCCCGTCTGTCTTACTCCTCAAACCTGCAATCCTTTGCCCCCCAGGTGGTCCACAGGGTGGTTACCACGGGCATTACCATGATGAGAGCTACGGTCCTCCCCCTCCTCCCCCCCACTATGAGGGCCGGCGCATGGGCCCACCCATGGGCGGCCCCCGCCGCGGAGGCCCCAACCAGCGATACGGAGGCCCCCAGTACGGACATGCCCCTCCCCCGCCAGAGTACAGCCCCCATGCTGACTCCCCCGTTGTCATGGTGTATGGACTGGACCCTTCCAAGATTAACGCAGACAGGGTCTTCAACATTTTCTGTCTGTACGGTAACGTTGAGAGGGTGAGTGTCCATGAATGCATGACAAGTTCAGCGTTTTTTTTTTTTTTTTTTTTTTTTTTTTTGTGGTAAAGGGTGTCAATCAGCTACACCAAATGAATCATCAGAGGGATTTTAAAAAGGAATTAAGACAAAGGCATACACACGATTCCCTTATATCTTGCAAAAGTTGATTTAGTATAGATTGTTTGAAATGTTCACTCAAAAAATGATCATCTTACCTTTCCCCGTCTTAAGGTCAAATTCATGAAGAGTAAGCCTGGAGCAGCCATGGTGGAGATGGGCGACTGCTACGCTGTGGACCGCGCCATCACACACCTCAACAACAACTTCCTGTTTGGACAGAAACTCAATGTCTGGTGAGCTGTCTTGCCAGTCCATTTTTTGTTCTTCCTGCTGTTGGTTAAATTTGACCACCATAACCATGCCCCTTCTTCCCTAATCATCATGTAATGGCTATGTCCGGGGTTAACAGTTTAGGGCGTAATGTGATGGATCATCTCCTCATAGTTCTGTGTGTGTGAAATTGGTTTACAAAGGATTGATTTTGTTGCTGTTTAGATTACATTTGGTCACTTTTTTACCTTTGCATTGCAAGTCTCTGTGGATAAGTCCATTTGTGGCAGTTATAGTGAGGAAGCTGAGAGCCCTGTGTCTCTGTGCAGTGTGTCAAAGCAGCAGGCCATCATGCCAGGCCAGTCCTATGAGCTGGAGGACGGCACCAGCAGCTTCAAGGACTTCCACGGCACCCGCAACAACCGCTTCACCTCCCCGGAGCAGGCGGCCAAGAATCGCATCCAGCACCCCAGCAATGTTCTGCACTTCTTCAACGGCCAGCCTGACGTCTCCGTGGAGATCTTCACACAGGTAGGACAGCAGCAATCAGCAATCAATTTTTTTAAAAAGAAAAATCTTTTTTTTTTTTTTTTTTTGGAATAGGGTGTATCTGCTGGGGGGTGTTGACCTGATAGCAGAGGGGCAAAGTCGTGAATCATTTGGTATTTTCAAACGTGTCTGATTCATGCTTCATTCTTCTGACCAAGTGTCTCTCTGTCTCTGCAGATCTGCGAGGAGCTGGGAGTGAAGAGCCCATCCAACATCAAGCTCTTCACGGGAAAGAGTAAGTGTACATTGCAGTCTGCTGAAATTCATGTTGTTACCTTGGGTACTTCAGTGGTAACTCCTTTCCTGGACATTCCACAGCATTTAAAGGTGACAAAATGTGCTTTGTTGCAGTCTGATTACAGCCCCCATAATGGCGTGCACACACTCTTTGTTTCCAATTGCACACAAATGGATGCTGCTAAAAGGGGCATAAAATTAAGTTCCTGGATGATAAACACACCACTTTTACACACAGAGTAGGCTTTGTAATGGGGAGGTGTCTGTGTAGTAAAGAATTGACCCTTGTTTTTGGGACTGTCAGTGGTGATCCTCATAAGTAAGAGGCTTAGTGCCTCTAGTGGTCCTCATAAGGTATGTATCTCAATGTGGTAAGGACTTGGTGCCAGTGGTAGTCCTTTTTGAGCACATCTCCATGCAGTGAGGAGGTAGTGCCATTGGCACTAGTGTCTTGATGCAGTGCAAATAAATTGGACTTCGTGTCTCTCTCCGTGGGTGGGGGTCCAGGCGAGCGCAGTTCTTCCGGCCTGTTAGAGTGGGAGTCCATCAATGATGCCATGGAGGCTCTGGCCATGATGAATCACTATCAGATGAAGAACCCCAGTGAGTCCTGACATCTCTCTCACATACAGACATGCACACAGAGACACAAACACACCCGCGCAGCACTGCTTAACCAATTAACCACACTTCCTTACACCAACACAGCAAAAGGCATACTGTACCAATGCCATGTAGGCATATAGTCAGCCAGTAGCATACCCTTTCTTTTTCTTTTATTTATTTTAAATAAGGAGTCTCATCTTACACTAAAGTGGAACAAGCTATCTGATACATAGTGGTGCTGATAAAGGGTACAGGTCAAAGTTTAAGAAGCTGTGGATGTGCTAGTGTAACCTTTGACCAGCTTGCAATATGTTAAGCCTATTAAATTGAATCCTTATCCATTGATGGCCCCTGTAGATTTTTCAAATTTGTAAATAAATAAAAATAGTTTGTATATACTCAGATTCTGTTCCAGTTTAGCATTATGCTGTTAGAGTACAGTCATGGATGTGTGACATTTTGTGAACAAAAAAATGGGAACGTTGTATGTGGACTCCAGCTTTGCAACTTGGGAATTTGAGAGTAGTATGTACACTGCCTGCTTTTAAGGTTGCTCTTAAGTTGGTATGCAGATGCATTATGACTTCAGAATCAACTAGTTTACATTTACTACTGTTAAACAGCAGGGATTGAGCTTGCCCACGCATTGTTCTCTAAAGCCAAAATGAGCTTTCAAATACTTGGTGAGGTTTCTTATGCAAAAGGGATCGGTGTTTTACTTCTGTATGTGTGGAAATTGTCTAATATGGTCTCTTTCCCTTTGTCAGATGGGCCATACCCTTACACCCTGAAGCTGTGCTTCTCCACTGCACAGCACGCAAACTGAACACTTGGCCATCGCCATGGAGACCAGCCACCCCCACACCCACCCCTACCCCCACCACCCCAAAATAGGACACAGCAGTGACCCAGTCCTTCCCTCCACTTACCCTGAATGTCCATACAAGCTGTGTGTCTGTGCAGTCTTGAGTTGTCTTTATTCTTTAGTATGTAACTGTGGCGAGAACGGCACAAGACACACTGACACAGAAGAGTTACTTTTTTTTTGCTTTTACTAAAGAGAGAAGAGGAAGAGCTTTTGTACGAGTATTGTTTAAATTTTTTTAATTGTTTTCAATTTGACATTTTGTTCTGCTGTCTGCTCAGCATTTAGACCTACGCTAGGAACTCGACTTCAATAGGAAGGGTTGTTTGTCTTTATGTTCTGAAATGAATAAAATTAATTCAATAAGTTGTGTAGGTGCCCTTTTTTCTGTACAGCCGCCAAAGATGGACACCCCTAAACTGGTTGGTTATGTGCAAAATATTTCAGTGTGTTTTTTGATGTACATTCTGGTATTATTGATGAAAATTTTGGTGGTGTTAGTTTGAACCGTTTTCTCTTTTGGTTTTAAATGAGTGTTCGTACTGATGATCGTATTGACTGGCAGCTTGGCAGCTTTGGGTTATTTTGTAACTGATTTCAAGAACATGAGTGCCATATCAAGCACCTGTCTAGGAAAAATATTGTACACAGATTACAGAGAATTTGGTTGAGACTGAGTTAATCTTTGCACCATACTGAGATTAAATGTGCAAGACGTAGTCGTCATTTGAATTAAGGGTTTAAGCATCTTACAATTATTGGATCAGTCATGTATTACTGTAAAGCTTTAAATAAAACTGACTCAACTTCTCTTAGGTCTGCTTTCATGAAGTGCTCAACATGATTGTAACAATTTCTGTGGGACTGGGAAGATAGCTGTATCACTTGATCATCTGCAGTTTGCTTCCTTTTTCTGGTTCAGAGACACTGCATCCAGTAGGCAGCACACAGGTCCACCAACGCCAGAGGGTGGCAGCAGCGCTCGCAACTGAAGGGCGGCAAGCGCGCACATGCGTTTACCTTTATTGCCTTTTGAAGACTTGTGCAGTATTTTTATCGTACTGTAACGAAGCAAAATGATCCTTCTCTGCCTCTGATCTAATTCAGAATTAATGGCACAAAACTGCATTTTAAGTATGACTCGTCATTCATCCCATGTTAGAGGAACATTCTTTGCCAGCGACAACTGTTCATATTTGTGTTGAGCTTGATTTCTGTCGCCCACAGGATGAGTGATTCTGATCGCCTCGCATCAGACAGCTGCGCCAGGTAGTCTAATGCTTGCAGTGAGAAATGGTAGACAAGGAAGAATTTAGACAAAAGTGAGCATTTTTGAGTTTTGATGCCAAGTACTGTTCAACTTGGTTGTTTTTGAGAATTTCCATTTAAGAATTAAAGCTGAACATAAGGGATGAAATCTATTGGGCTATGCGCTCTACTACAGCCTGGAAATTACCTGCTGAAGGCAGACTCATGAGATTTCACAGCACTTGAAAAGGAGCAATGAAAACTTTGTAGGAGTGTAGGAGGCTGACAAGGACTGTGATATTCATTTTTCCAGCACTCTTGAGAAGACGAACACAAAAATACCTGTTTGTATGTGTCCACGTATGTTTGTATATGCCTGTGCTTGTTCATGTGCATATATACAGTATAAGGCGATGAGAGCAATGGTGTCTCAAGGCCATCTGTTTCCCTGTGGGGCAGAGGAACAGGAATGCCTCTGTGTGTATATATGCAGTATATGTGTATATGTGTGTGTATGCATATGCCTGTGTGCATATGTAAGCATGGGCAAATAATAGTGTCCCAAGGCCATCTGTTTCCCTGTGGGACACAAGAACAGAGGGAGGGGTTGTGTTCCTCATGGGCTGATGATCTCCACTCTCCCCCAAGGTCACCCAGGTCACGACCTCCCATTACTACCCCCACCTGCCCTGGAAAGCACTAAATCAGCCTCCTCCCCCACTGATTCTGAGGGACTCATATTCTCTCTCTCTGTCTCAGTCATACAGGAGCTGTCGTGAGGTTATGAAAGCTCTGAGCATGCTGTCTAACCCACTCAGTCATAGCCCTCCCTGGCGTGTTCGCTTGATCAATGTAACTGCTGTTAATCAGGGCCAGCTGTTAATGGGTTTTCTGTCCCCCACAACAGCTGTCACTTGACAAATGGAGCTGGAAGGGGGATCATAACATTACAGGATATTACATTACATACACTTAGTCGTTCTCTAGGGCAAATTTTTTGTTTGTTCTCTGTGGAATTATACATCTGCGTATTTCACTAGGGCAATATGGGTTTAGTTCCTTGTCCAAGAGTACAAATGCAGTGCTGTACCGCGCAATTAAACCAGCAACATTTGCCTTGAAAGCTCTGTTCTTTTGGACCTACGTGAAATTTTGAGTCTCTTCCAGGTGCAGTTTCTGTGGGGACAGATCAGGAAGATCGTGGAGAAGGAGGTGTAATAAAATATCCTGGCATTATGTAACCTTATAAATTCTGACTCCTCATAAACCGAGTGCAGACGATCCCACTCTGACTTCAAATCCTCTCTCCCTCTCAAGCAGATAGTGGCAGGTAGATTAAGGGGAAGGACTGATGCTCCTTCCCACTCCTCCCCATCCCCATAAATCACGGGCTCTGTAATTACAGGGCCTTTGGCAGGCAGGGCAAGGGGGTGATCTATCTGCCTGACAGTGAGTATTCAGAGTCACCAGGGGTACCTCTGCTCAGAAGTAACCCTTACCTGTCTGAGAGGGGAGAAGAAAACAAGAACAAAAGGAGCACAATCAGACAAAAAAATGGAACTAATGGTAAAAAAGAGGGAGAGAAGAGAGGAGTGACAGACAGTGAAGTTTAGAGGTATAGATTAATGTCATAGGTACCTGCAGATATCTCACTACAGATGGATGGTAAAGGAACGATTTGAATAATTACTAAAAGGGAATTCGCAATGCAAACTGAGACCTCCCTTTTGATATATGTTTCACAAGGTACTGATGTCATATTACAGAGGCCTTCTTACAAGCGCATCTGTTTTACATATGTCAAGAATTCAGAAATGTATCTTTTTTATAAAAAAAGGGGCTGTGATCACAGTTTAAATTCCAAATAGATTTAATATAAGCAAATATTTGGTTCTGTAAAATATATTTTGTTTTCTAGAAATCATTGTTTTTATTTTGCTAATATGCTAATTGTTTTTTAATCTCTAATATGAATACAAAACCGTAGCTTGAATGCTTAAGATCTACCGAGGGGGATTTCAACGATTTATGGAACAATATTGGAGGCTCTGAATACAGTAACAACCCCCTGTCTGCGTGATTCTGTTTTCTAATTATTCCGAGCACTGCATGCAAGAGGGACCATGGATCATTGAGCGTCGGCATACAAATAGCATCGTGTAGGTTAAAAACTGGCAGTGATGTTCAAAAAGTGGATCAAACCCGCATGGATATCTGTGCCACTACAGTCCCACAGTCATCTACTGTGTTAACCTAATACAAATACATAGGAATGGATATTCTTCTATGGGACATCAGTCACAAGACATTGGGTGCCTCAGAGAGCACGTGTCGGTATGAGTGAAAGTGTTACCATTCGCTTGCAAACTCCATAATTTCAACAACACTCCCTTGCGCCCTGCCAGTCGCTTACCCTGCTGAACAGCGATAGCGATCAAACGGCACGGTGCTTCCTCGCAATCCACGTCCTGCGTACTGACCCCAGAATACGCCATACAGTCCAGCGCGATCCCAGAGCCTTCACCGCAGTCTGCATTGGATACATTCTCGCCTTGGAACAGCCTGACACGCGAGTCGAACATCGCAGGGGACGGACACATCCCTTTTTCTCTGGAATACGAGAAGTGTTGTTGCATGAGAAGGTGCTGTTTTCAACAGATCATTTGCTTTTTTTTAATAAATAGCCTATACAACGTCTGCAATCTTCTTTATAGTATTGTTGCCATTAAAAACTCCAGCGTACGGGAGCAAAGCGTACTACTTTGTGTGGCTGATGCAAATTTTATGCACATTTGTACTGATACTCATTTTTTGTTGTAAACATAATATTATACATATTTTGACAGAGAAACACCACTTTATAAACAGCAACGACATTCTGTATGTTATTACAGTATTATCATAGAGAGAGTTAATTACACATTTAGACATTGAACCATCTGGATGCAAGGAGCAGAACGCCCGCGCTGGATAGCCGGTCTTCTGTCTCGTCTTCTCCGTTGGAACGTTGGCTTCCCTATCACATGGATAAAGGGGTAGGTGCTTTTATTGTTGTCGCTCCTTTCGACACACTCCAGTGTGGGCTGTTCTTCAGCTCCACGGAAATGGTGCATTGCATTGGCGGTGTCGTTTTTGACCTACTCTTGTGATTTCATGTTTTTTTTTTCCATTCCTGTTAGTCGTGCTGTTTTGTGTGTGCTAGAGATACCTCGGTGCACACTTGACCTTCCGTCCAGTCCGTCCACCAGCCGTTTTATGAACCTAGACACTGACTTAACACTATGTACGGCCAACTACCACTGATGTACAAGTTAACAGGAAGATTTCCTTCACAGAAACGAACAGTTACTCACGCCCAAACTTGTTCACTGATCGAGCAATTTATTGTATTGTACAATAATGCATTTAGGGAAATAATTTTGGTTTTGTTCCTCATTGAAATGCTTGTTCTGGACTGTAACGAAAGACCAAGTGCCAACTCCTATATTGCATTTCTAAAATTATTTTCAGTAGAACCATTTTTATTGTATTGGCTATTCTGATGCGATAACACAAATTCAATGTTGTGGTTTACGGAATTCTGTGAAAATAGATCAGGGAGACTTTTCATGAGGTGGAAAGTGCCCATAACTTGGAACAAAGGAGGATATAGTATACAAGGAGTGAACGGCACTTCAGTATATTATGATAGAGAAAAGTGAAAAGCAGATGGAAGAGTCGATAAGTAGGTCAGCTATTTATTTATTTATTTGTTTGTTTGTTTATTTATTTATTTGCAACGATGAGCCGGCGACTGCAACGCAGCGCGCGCTGCCACACTTCACCAGCCCTCTGATGTCCTCTGGTCATCACAGCTATACAATGTTATTATGCTCCAGTTGGTAGCATAATATTGATTAAAAATCAGAATGATGTTAACAAGGTTTTAGCACACATTAGGTTGATGATTTTAGTTTCATTCAGAGCAAACTGTCTCTGTAATGGTGTAACCTGTAGGTATTATGTGTCAATATTATGTGTGATAGGACAGACGGGTGATGTAAATACTGCATAGTTACCTTTTGCTGATTGCGCTGATGTGCTTTAAATCTGATATTTTTTTACCAGTGCAAGACACTGAGCGTTATACAGCGAAATTGAAAATGCATGAGTATTGCTTAAAAGTTTAATGAAATTCTCTTTACGAATGTGAAATAAACACCATGTTTAGTATTCCACTGCTTTTTGACTTAAAATCTTGGTTTAGTTATGGCCCATAGCAGGCCTAATCGTTACACAAATTATAGGATAGGTATGTAAAGTGGACCTAAAGCATTAATTCAGGTTATAGTCTGCAAGAAATTTGCAAGTTTAATAGAAACTGTAGAGGCTGCTCTGGCCTACTTCTCAAGCTGCCTGTCCCTTGCAGCATACAGCACCATCTTCAGTATGCAGTGCGAGTGTGTGTTTTAATCACTCTCTGTCTCTCCATCTTTCTAAGTATGAAGACCTTCTGCAGAATTCAGTATCAGAGGGCGCGTGTGTTGGGGGGCATGGGGATGTGCAGGTAAGGTTACCTCCCCAGTGTGGCCTGCCTGTCCCAGACACCCTCACACACCATCGAGATCAGATTTATGGGTAAGCAGAATCATTAACCACTGAAAACATAAACGTACTACTCAATATGTGTGTAAATACACTGGTGTTCAAGTGTACCCTGCTGTGCATATATTGTGTATATATGTTATGTTGGCCAACAGTATTTGTCCTGTGTGACGTGCTAACGGGGTGTGTCTTGTGTGCTCTTTACTCCGGCAGTCACCCCCTGTTCCCCCTGCTTGCACTGGTGTTTGAGAAATGTGAGTTAGCCACTAGCTCCCCCAGGGCGACTCTTTCGCACTCAGCCCAGCCCCACATCCCTGAAAAGAAGAATCACAGTGACATCTGCTCCTCAGAGTCATTCAGTGATGACATCGCTGCCTTTGCCGAACAGGTACCAGCTGTGAAACGGGTGTGTTACACTGTGCTGCGCTTCCAAAGCTAGCTACATCAGTTCTGCTCTGTGAAACTGTACTACAGCCTGAGGCTGGACTGCATTCATGCAGTGATGTTCCTTTGAAGCTTTGTAAGTCAGTAAAAAATATTCAGACACACTCTTCACTCAATGTCCCTGATATCTGTACATTTGCACTATAGCTACAGTGAAGCTACTGTGTGCTCGCACATTGCAGTTATTATACAACGGTAAGTTCACAAGCCACACACAGGTACAACATCTGTAAGTTCTGTGTAACTATGTACAGAGTAATCATATTATAGGTACTAAGTAGGTACAGTTTTAATGCACAGGTGTTACAGTCACTCAGTCACTTTTACAGTGTAAAGTAGGATGAGATATTCCATACATGTTAAGGTTATTGGTTTTGGTTTTGGTTATTATGCTGTCATACATCACAGTCATTTCTCTTGTTTCCAGATTCGTTCAGAGGAGTCACTTTGTTCCTCATACCCTGACCTGGACAACCTGGTATGACACACACCTACATGCACACAATATACACACTTCATTTATCAACTGATTCAACAGTTGATGTTCTTATTATGTACAATGTTTATTTTTTTCACCACTTAATATTATTATCACTATTTTAATTCTCAATCTCTCAGATGGTGCAGGCAATCCAGGTACTACGCTTTCATCTGCTCGAGTTGGAGAAGGTATATCTCTGTCTCCACATCTACCTTATGTGTTTGTCATATATATCTACCCTGTCTGCTTGTAGCTGTTTCCTGCTGTTTCTGGTCCAAACATAGACACTAGATTTTGAGAGGATGGTGTTATGTTATAATGAGTAATATTCAACCTCTATTAATTAATGACTGTGTTGGGTAGGTATAGACCAGTGTTTTAAGCATACCTCATGCATTGGTGAATGATTGGTAGCCAAAATGTGCTTGTGTGCTTTGAGTTTGTCCTTACAATAGAAAACACAAGCTTGTGAATTTGTAAAGGTGTATTCAAGTCAGTATAGTGACCTATGGTTTCACCTGATTTTGACTGTTATTGTTGATGTAACAAAAACCATTTTAATTTCTCAGGATTGTACATGGTGTGTGAAGAATTTTGAATTGAACTTATACCATGACATGACAGTCTTTCCAGTAATATATCCAGCTTTATAAATGGATAACATTGTAAAGAACGGTAACCTATGTAAGTCGCTTTGGATAAAAGCGTTTGCCAAATGAATAAATGTAAATGTAAATGTAATACTCAAGGAACAATGCCATGGCTTGGTGCAATGAATGTAAAAGCTCTACGCATAACTGTTAAAGACATTGATTACTCTGGGAATATACCTGGATTTTCCCTGATGCCCTGTGCTGCCACATTAAGGTCTCTCTCTTCTCCAGGTGCATGACCTGTGTGAGAACTTCTGCCAGCGCTACATCATCTGTCTGAAAGGCAAGATGCCCACTGACCTAGTGCTAGATGAGTGGGAGGGCAGGTCCAGGTCCGACCCGGAGGGCCTTACTGGTTCCTCTACCTGTCTGTCAGATCAGGTGAGTCAGGCCTGTACATAGAGACACAGACATGTCTGACATCACTCTAAGCATAAATGGGGATAAATGAGTCACTTGGGGTGAATGCGTTAGTTCAGGGGTAGCCAGCTCCTCAGAGCTTCATATGTGGCCTGTGGAGTGAGAATATGAGGAATAAGACACAAATGCATGATGAATGGGATTAATGATGTACTATTTTTTGGGTCCTTTGGAATATGCGACATGATGGATAATAGAAATGCAAGGCAGTTTTCAGGGTAATAACTGAATTGGTTATTAAAATTTTGAGTGTGGCGCTTTTACAATGACTGCAGTAAACTGCAGCTTCTACTATAGTTCTTACCAGGTATAAAATAAAATTCACATACAGATGAACACATGAATTGAAAGAAACAGCTGACAGTTCACTGCAAAATTAAGTATTACAATATCAGTATGACACTGGTAAATTCTGGCATCTGCCATGGGTCACCTTAGCGACCCTCACATTAGTGAATATGTTGTGAAGTGTTACTCTGATGCTCTTCCCCATAGAGTCCATCATGGTTCCAGAATCCAGAGGACTGTGTATCCATACCTTTGGACACTCCTGGGCCTTCATCAAATGACCTGCACTCTCACAGTACTGATAGCTGCAGTAACACAGGTAAAGATGCACTTATTTACAGTAGCATACACCGGTACTGGACCATAGACACTCATGCACGTGACCTAGCTTGACTTAGACTTCTGCACACAGACTGTCTATTTTTGCAGTGTTACTGTGACTTTAAGTGTGTGTGCAGAATCAGCACTATGAATAATAACTCTTTTCCATCAGCAACATTAAGCTGCACGGGGCATGCTACAAAGGCTGTTTCCACTCACACCCAGCTGGTGGTGAGGTGGGTTTAAAAGAGGGTCACTGCACGCACATTTGGCTACCTAGTGCTTGATGTGGCTGGGCCATGGTTACACTGAATCCAACATACGAATGACAGGTGTACTTATGGAATCCATGAAGGGGGTATTTGCTAGCTAGAAGTGAATTAAGATAAGAAAATTTGGGAAAAGAGAACCTCTGATTATCTAATGTTACAGACCTAACGACACAGGAGGATATTAAAATCTGTCAGTTTGGACTGTTTTTAACTAGAAAGTATTAAGTGCTACTTTTTATCTAGCTATCAGTCACACTAGTTGCTGGTAGTTTACCACCATTACTGTGGAAGAGTATGAGAGGGGTATGGCAGGAGCAGATATCTGTCATGCATCTGTAGCTAACTGCACCTCAAGGTCACGTAACACTGTTTTAGACTGAACCTGGTTTGCTGGGGCTGTCAACCTACAATGTGGCTAATCGAAAGAAAGTTATCGAAGCCCAGACATGATTTGAGATGGGGTTAGTAGGAGGTGTAATGGCAGAAGTAATTACAAGTGTGGCTTTTCCACATTAGCATCTTGAGAGATGTGGCATCATAGTAAAGAAACAAGCTGTATATGTTCTGCAGGGGATGGCCTAGATTTGGGCGTGGCGTCTCTCAACACAGGGGATGAGGACGAGTTTGAGTGGGACAGGAAGAACAATAAGAAGAAAGGGACTTTCCCCAAGGCTGCTACCAACGTCATGAGGGCCTGGCTTTTCCAACACCTTTCGGTGAGCAGGCAGGGGGGAGAGGGATGGGAGAAGTGTGGACGAATAGCTTTTTGTGAACTCTGTAACAACTGATAATGTAATAACATTTTATAACGTAATACATTTTGCATTTATAATGTAACAAAACTGGATAATGTAATAACTTCCTGATAAAGTGTTTAACTTGTTGGACAGATAATGTAATAATGGTGATTACATTATAAGTAATTTTTTTAATGAATAATGTAATAACTTGGGGCAGTAGTGTAGCATAGTGGTAAGGAGCAGCGCTCCTGCTCCTTACCACTATGCTACACTACCAAAGGTTGCTGGTTATAGTTCCTGCTGGGGGCACTGTTGCTGCACCCTTGGGCATGGTACCTAACCCACAATTTCCTCAGTAAAAATCCAGATAAATGAATGACATGTAAAATTGTAACCCATGTAAGGCACTCTGGATAAGAGCATCTGCAAAATGCCAATAATGTAATGTAACTTAAATGAATCATGTAGTAAGACTAACTGAGTCTTTCATAAGTGTAGATGTTTTTCCTTGTTACTTTTTGTTAATTATTGTGTGTATGATCTTGACATAGCACTGTTTGTCCTCTCCCAGCATCCATACCCATCTGAAGAACAGAAGAGACAGCTATCCCAGGACACAGGTCTCTCCATCCTGCAGGTCAACAATTGGTCAGTGGTTATCAATCAATAATCCAAAATCATTTAACTGCCTGATCAATAGTGTCAGCTATAACCTTCAACTAACTTATTCCGATCAATAGTATGCACTCAATTATTACTCAACCATCAGGGTTCATCTTTGGGGCAGGAGGTGGTGAGGGTGTCATGAGACTGAATGGGGTGGGCTGCTTAAACTGTGCCTTTTCCTTTCTCCAATTCATTCTTTTTAGGATCTTAAATTTTGCCTGAACCCACAAGATTGTGTTTGATATCTCTTCTCAGGTTTATCAATGCAAGGCGCAGAATAGTACAGCCCATGATAGATCAGACAAATCACTCAGGTGAGAAAACTGCTCAGTATGGCATTTATGTGTGTGTGTTTGTATGGTTTTGTGTAGATTTTGCAGAATCAGTCACTCCAGCTATGTCTGCCTTCAGTAGTATTGCGATGATGACAGACAGGAAATACGTCCAGATAGTCAGTTCAGCACATTGAAATTTACATGAATTCATCGTTAAGGTGCCCCCTACAGTCCACGGGGAGCACTAATGGAGGGATGCAGTGTCGATGGACCAGCCCATCTGGGTTTCAGTACTATAGGTGAGAGAGGGAGTGGGAGAGGGTAAAAGGATGGAAAATGATGGAGGGATCAAGGTTGGTGATGAGGAAAAAGAAGGGGGGATAGATGGGCGAGAATGACGATCAGTCTCAAAGGTTTCTGTGCTGGTTTTTTGGTACACTTCTAATAAATGCCGACTCTGAGAATATTCACTCTTCCTTTTTACACAGTATATCTACACAATATTTCTGTGAGGTGTTAAGAATTACACTATCTGGCCTTTATGTGTTCACCTCCTCATGGGATTCTTTGCAGGTCTTCAGGGATCATCAGCCATTTCCCCAGATTATCCTGGAACTGTCTTTCCCCAGCCAGGACACTCCCTGCCCCATGGGTCCCCAAATCTGCACCCCTACTCGTCTCACCATACTGCCATGTTGCTTCACCCGCCCCCATGCCCTCATCCTGTGGAACCCCTGATTGGGCAGGCACAGGACATACATGCCCATTAACTGATGGAACGAGGTCGGGGTGGAGGGCAGAGACACATAACACACACACACTTCACCTACTACGCCTCACATACTGGTACATATGTTTTTCTATATACCCACTGTCCATAATCCTAACATGCTGGTACACAGGTACACCCTTCCACATACACATTTCCCATACACACAATGGTACACAATATTATCATACACAGACCAGTGAAATGTTTACCAGTACTATGGCTTATGGCAGTCTCCAATTCAGTGATATGCACATTTTACTCACACATCAATAAACATAGTAAACAGCACATAAAAACCAAGGATATGAAAAAAAAATCACACTAATTTGCCTCTTCTTGCTTTCCCCAGTGCATGAATATTTTCTCACTGTTTAGCAGCACAAAATCAACAGGCCCTTTGTGATTGTGAGAAGTGAGTGCAGGAAGGGAGTGTCACAAAAGAGCCTCTTCCTGTGAGAGACACTGCTGTCCTCTCCTGCACTGGAAATATCTCTGTCTTCCAGTTAACACGGCTGCAACAACACTGATGAACGAACAGAAACCTACACTCATGCCTGGGACATTGAGATGGACACCTCCCTTAAACCTCCATGTTAAACACACACTTAATCCATCACAGGGCAGCTCCAATCTCCTGCACCCTCTATCTTGCAAGACTGTTTACACCCTGCCACCTCAAATTCAAACGCACACCATGCATTCATGCTCACATCGCCTCAGACACGCACAAGCCCGCTTACCTCACTCAAACCAGCATCCCTGAGGTCTGAATATTCATGAAGAGGACTGAACGCAGACAGACGAAGGACTCAAAGCAGGACGGTGGACTGGCTGTTGCCCTTTCCTCTATGTTTTTCTACCAGGAAGAACTTACTTGAACATGTTAACACTAATGGCTGTTCAGTATTACTATTAAAATGCATCCTTTTTCAAGTGTGTTGCAAAGCTTATGTGCAGTATTTCTCAACATGGTACAGCTTCTGCTTAGTCCCTTCTGTCTCCTGCCATAGTTCGCAGAGCTTTAATCAGCTAGAATCCATACATTTGGAATTCAATAAGCAAATTCCATCTATAGAATAAATTAAATGATTTTAGTATATTCCTTTTTTAAAAATAAAACTAGTAACAACAGGAATTCTGAAAGTCAAAAGTGTGTTCAAAAATACTTTGCCCCTCCCCACATCTTTCACTTTCATCGCTCCCCCCATTCATGAAATGGAAACTGCCCGCAGCAGAAGTCAGAGGTCAGTCTGGGGTCACCAGGAAGTGGCCTGGCTCTTTGGCCCTCAGAGTTGGCCCAGAAATGCAGTAATCCCCATCTTAATTCCCTTTCCTGTTGGTGTGCAAATGTATGGTTTAATCTGTACAGTGAGAGGTGCTAAGTGGAAGACACTGAATTTTTCTGGACACAAAAAAACTCCATTGTATGATCAAAAATACCCTTGAACTGAACTGAAATTCACTCAACCTAATCTCTTTTCTACACTTCATCAGTCCCAAAACAAACATGGCCATATCTAGAACAAAAATCCACTGTAGACCCACAATACAGAGTAACTTCAGATAAGGTATTGTGGATATCACACATAAATTAAAAAGTAGGCGCCTTACAATTTAAAGTATATCAAGTGATCAGTTGTTATCAAAGCAAGAATGGATTTTTTCCCCTCAATTATCCAAGGTTATGTGATGATAATATCAAGCTCAAATGCAATAACTGGCAAATAAAAACACTTGAGTTACAAGATATAAATATAAGATTTATTAGCACGGTATCTGAGGCATGTAACTGTCAGTAAATACAGTACACATCGTAACAATGCAATGATATTTAAAGAGGCAGGATACACCCTCAAGAGAAGAAAATAAACTATAGTTCCAGTGTAGTTTGTCAATCCAGTGCATCATGGGGGAAACTGGGCTTGTTTCTGTGATGCCATGAAAACACATGGCTCTAAATGTCTGCCAGTACAGCCTAGAAAACCAGGGTTTAGCCATATGTCCAAGCTTTAAGGAGGTTATGGGAGTTCTCTTCAATGTCTTTTTTACATTCTCCTTTTTAACGGCTCTTATCCTACAGGAGAAATTCATTTAATTTTTTTTTCCTTTTATTGTCCTCTGTTTGCATGTACAGCGTCTTTGAGTTTAGAAAAGTGCATTTACGCACTGAAGCGCAAAGGAGCGGTTTAGAACGCAAGTGTTACAGCAACGCAGGAGCAGGTGCTCTCTGGTGGTCAGTTGAGGAACTGCAGCAAAGGTCAGCTGCTAGCTAACACATTTACCATGGGGCAATTTGCCAGGACATGCCATGACTGTTGCAAACATTTCATCTGCACAGATGATTTAGAGTACATATTTTTGGACTGTTCAAATCCACACATACCGTAAACACATTCCTGGCAAAACAAAGCAACCCTCTCAGGGTGTTTGTAAATGAAATCTGGGGTGGACTGAAAACCTACGGACCCTGTGAACTGAAATTAAAGGATGCACAATAAATTAGTGTCAGGAATTAAAATGAACAGGCAGCTTCTTTTAAGGCACAGCTGAATCCTGGTCCTTTGTGGTCGTGTCCTTGGTTTCCCCAGCATCCTGGACAGTGACTGTCTGGGCCTCCTTGCCACTGTCCAGCAGGGACGCTCTTTTGGTCAGGCGCTCCAGGACCAGGTCAGCTGTCCGGGTAAGACTGTGCTGTGGAAAGGAGGGGGGAACAGGAAGTGTGTCCTCATAACCACATAATACAATGTCTAATTCTATTTTTTTCTCATGCAAATGTTAACATTCAGTATGTGTCTGACGTTGTCTGGAGGTTAATACTGGTGTCCCTCAAGCACCTTTTCTGGGTTTAGGGCATAACCTCCCAGTTTTGGCTATGGAAGCCTCTGAGCTTTCTGGTTTTTCAATTACCCTTCATAAACACACTCTGTCCAGTGCTTTGTGACAATGGTAAAAACATAGTGTAACAAATCAGCTGTGATTGACAGATTGATGGTTCTGTAGCTAAAGCCGTGAGTTGAGTTACGCTGTTGTGCTGGAACAGAAGAAGCAGGTAGAAGGAACAGTAACTGTGATTATCTATGGTGGTGTGCCTGAAGTACATAAACAAAGAGTTTTACTGTAAAGTAGCACATATGGTTAACATAAATTTTAAATAATCTACGCACACTTACAGTTAACCTAAATCTGCATAAATAAGCACATGGGTTAAATTTACCTGCAGTATATGTAGCCCCTTCAATGTGAGAATGGTCAGCTCTCTAAGTCCGTCTCTGGTGAGATCCAGGTAGGTGATTGACAGCAAGGGACTCTTGAAGCTCCGCCTCCATACCAGTTGGAACTGCCCCCCTGCTCCTAAGACCTGCCCCTTCTCTGGTTGCTGGAATTTATAGCACAGCAGCTCCTGAAATATGAAACATTATGCTCAGTATGGCTTGTACTCATGGAAGCAGGGTTTTCAACCTGCTTGTTCTCCTGAACCCCCATAATGTGAGTCGCGACTAGAGACCATCACAATTGAAAATGAGATGAAAGATGCCCTACATGCCCTACATCACACACGCGCACAAATGCATGCATGCCTGGACGCCTCACCTGTCCATAGGTCCCCAGGAGCACCTCTTTGTGACCATCAAAGTCGATGTCGGTGACCAGCGCGCAGAGCACAGAGTCAAACTGATCGCTCTCTGGCAGGCACACCGGACGGCTCATCCCACACACCTCCACATCCCTGCAGACACACCACACCGATCGCTCACAACATCCCAATCTGCTGACCCACCACTCGAGCAGGCTCATTAATATTAACACCGTGAGCAGACTCAAGCAATGAGCACGCTGAAGTAATACAAACATATCTAATAGCATGTCTGGTCACCACTGCACAAAATCAACTACAGCTGCAAACTGAAACTAACACGCAAAATCAAATATGCTCAGCAACAGGTAAACTTTTTTTTGTTTCATAAAACATATGCAATAGATTCATAAATGTGAATTTTGGTCATCAGTACCGAAGGGATCAAGTAAAGGCACCAGAAAAGCTCTTCCATTTTATTGGGTGTCTTTGTATGACTGAAAGGAACTTAAGCCAATCACACATTAGAAGAACTGGCCAGCACGAAATCCAATCTAAAGAAAAACTACCACTTTAAATGCGAAATTTCAAAAGCCACTGCCTCAAGCTCAAGAGCTGTAACCGATTAGCAGTTTCTCAAGTGGATGTCACTGACCTGTACACCACAGCGATCTCCACAGTGCTGGTCACCAGGAGGCTGTAGCTCTCACGTTCGCTCTTGCTGTCTGAAAATGAGCCAAGAACAGATGTTTATTTTATGCCCATCCTGCATGTGGTCAGTACACACTGACTCACACATTTCCAGCTGTTTTGGTCACCTTTTGCAAAGGGTCAAGGAATTTTTTTTATATTTCCTACTGAAACTGCATATTACAAAGCGCACTCTAACAACGCTGGGACAATGTTACAGTGGAGGTAAAGGGTGTTTCACCAAACAAAAGTTAACTGACCAAAGCTGAAGAAAAATATCCCTACGCTTATAAATTGGACATGATTGCCCTGCTCAGCTGTGCCATGTTAGCAGAGATACAGAGGCCTATCCACTGATAGGCCTCCAAGCACTGATAATCGGTCACACTCACGGTTACCTCGGTCCTGATTTGGGTCTGGTTCTGGTCCACTGCGGAGTGGAAAGAGGAGCACTGTGGAGACTGGGCTGTCCTGCTGGATTCGCCAGCTTTGCAGAACCTCTTAGCAATCCAAACCAAAGGAGACACACACACACACACACACACACACACACACACACACACAGACACAGACACAGACACAGACACACAGAATCAAGGTCAATTGTGGTTAGTCCCATAGTCAATCTACATCTCCACACAGCTATTTGTCCAGATTTGTGTTCTGTCCCTATGAACTACTCCATTGTTTGTACAAGAGCAGACATTGTGCAGATGAACTGGTCACGGTGTCAAAAGGATGGGCAGACGGTGGATAAGGACAATTAGATTGCCACATCCCTACAATATAAAGATCAGTGGACCTGCACAGCTCCTGCTGAATTGATGCCCATGGACAAGCAGTCAGAATTGTTCAGAATATTCTTTCTTTCCTGCTCTTTTGCCAATCCTGTCACCATCTCCCCCATGCTGGCTAACAGTAGAGACCTGTATCCATGTGTTAATCCTGGTGCAGATATGCCAGGCCTTGCACACCCTCACAGCTCCCTCTTCTGGCCTGAAGGTGCACTGTGCTCTGCACTCCTCCACCACTAGCTGTACGCATGAATGGTAAGGTTCCTTTTCCACAGTGAAAGCACAGCTCTTTTCAGAGTTTACAAAACAGCTCTCTAACAGTTAGCTTTATCTTCCCCCGCTTTGAGCGTAACTGTGCAGGTGTGTGTGTGTATGTGCACCTGCATGTGGCTAGGGGCTGAATGAGACTGTTCAGGTGTGTGCCCCCTCACCTGGTCCTGTCTGCTCCACCAGGGCCAGACCCACACAGCCATTCTGACAGCCAAAGGCAGAGAGACGCCGACCCCCAGAGATGCTCAAAACATCCAGCCACAGCACACTGCAGAGAGTGAGGGAGGTAAACATACATACATACATACATACATATGCACAGCACACTACAAAGAGAGTAAGAGAAATGTATCCACACACACACGCACGCACACAGCACACTGCGGAGTGAGTGAGGGAAACATGTGCGCACAGAAACATATGCTACAAAGAGAGGGCAAGAGCAGGAAACATGCAGAGAGCAGTCTCTCACACACACAGACACACTGACTTGCTGGGCAGGTCCTGTAGCTCTGGGAACAGTCTCTCCACAGGGTGCTCTTCAAACTGGTGCAAGGATGCGTTCTACAGAACAATAACAGAGGATGATACTGAACACATCATTATTATTAATTATTATCATAATTATTGCCAATGTGAGACCAAGGGCGCCCGTGTGAGTGTGAGCTCACCTCCTTGTACAGGTGTATGCGCTGGTCGTGGCCGCTGAGGAGGAACACAGTCTCGCTGCCAGTGCCTGCACATTGCACCCTTCCAGGAAGAGACAGACACTGTGTAAGCATTCTCACCGCTCAGCCCCTCCTCATTCACTGGCCAATACAGCTCTGTGTCATGCGCTGCTGCAGCTGAAAATGGGATATTGACCCTGGATGAGGCACGGACATTACTCCCCGGCCGTGCTGCACCCTGATCCTGCACGGGCACTCACTCAGTGTGGTAGAGCTGGAAGGGGGTGAACTGCAGCTCCAGGTTCAGGCAGCTCTCTGCAGGAAAAGAGCAGGACTCAGCTCAGATGGGTGGCTGAAAGGAGACTACAAAATGGCGCATGTCACAGGCATGGCCTTTCTGAGGCGGGGCCAATCAGAGAGGTGTTCAGTGCATAACTATCCCAGGCTGAGGATATCATATAACACCTGGGAGACTCATCCAATGGCATGTCAATCCTTCTTTTTGTAAATGCTTTTCTCTTCTCAGCCCACTCACACAATCAAGGATAAGCATATCAATTCCAGTAAAACACCATACAACAAAATGCAACACTATATAATTTACTATCCAGCATACGTTGCTGGTCTTTCGGATGTCAGCGCAGTGTTGTAAGCACTACTTAACAGTGGGACAACACTATGCCCATGCTACGGGTGATACAGACCAGTGGTTCTCAACTCCGGTCCTGGGGACCCACTGCCCAGCATGTTTTAGATGCCTCCCTGCTCCAACACACCTGATTCAAACGATCAGCTTGTCATCAAACAGCTGCAGCAGTTAAGACCCAGTTGATCATTTGAATCAGGTGTGTTGGAGCAGGGAGGCATCTAAAACATGTTGGGCAGTGGGTCCCCAGGACCGGAGTTGAGAACCACTGATATAGATCATCCCATATGTTCTGCTGGCTTATGTTCTTTGAACCCTTCACAGTGGGTGTGTGTGTGTGTGTGTGTGTGTGTGTGTGTGTGTGTGTGTGTGTGTGTGTGTGTGTGAGGGTGTAGGCTGCGTGTCAGCTGTTACTGTGTGTGTATGTGATGGGGGAACTGGGGGAGGTGTTCGATATGGGTACAGCTTGTGTTCAGTGGACAGCGGAGCACTGCGCATGGGAGGTTGGTGACTTACGTGCAATAGACTCCAGGTTGAACTCAGACCCCGGCTCATAGTCACAGTAGATGTTAAGGAAGGGACTCGCCTTATCACCAGAGTCCTAACGGAGGGCAGAACCGCGGAGTAAGTGTAGGTTTACTTTAATTACATCTCTGTTATCACTACACAATCACAGAAGGAGCGCAGTAGGCAGATGCAGTTTGTAAGTGGAGGACAAACATTTCAAAACAGCAAAAGTGATATAAGGAGTGAGACAAACCTTGATAAACGTGATTCCCACAACCAGACCTCTGTTGGGAGGGGACTTGTTAAAGGCGTCGATAGACACGATCTCAGCATCGACTATCTCGGCACAAAGTGTAAACAGTTACCGAATGAAAAGTAGCTAAAGGGATAGCTAGCCAGTTCCACTCTGACATTTCACAGCGAACGAGTCTAACTCCTCAAAAACACACACGCCAACAATATGGAATTCACATCTAAAACGGATGTGAATTCCATATATGCTATAGCTTTACATCACAAACTAGCCAGCTAGCTAAACGAGTACAGTACTTTGCAAGCTAGCCACTTGCGTATTTATTTCTACACGTACATCAGCTGTTTTTCTTTAGTTTCATCTGTAGCTAGCTAGACGGTGTGCTCATATCAGCCTAGTTTGCCAACGGTAGTAATTCCAGTTCTAATCAGATCTAACCTGGGATGTAGGTGAACTGCACCTCCTTGGCAACGGGCCGGATTTTTTGACGGATATCTTGGTACTTGAAACACACGACTTTGCCTTTAAGAGTTGCGGCAAGCAGCTCTTGCTCCCCGGCCTTGCACAGTCCGTATATATTGCTCTGCGACGAAAAGCGGCTAAAACTGTCCTCCACAAACGGACAAGTCCATTTTGCGTCCCGCTGCATTTTGCACAGTCTGAACACGCTAGGACGCAAACGAGGGGCTTGCTACCGAGAAAGCCCTCGGCTACCGCGGTCCAAACATTTGGGTAAGACTGTATTCTTCCTCTTTCTTCTTCCAGTGAATATCAACAGCGGTACAACAGCTCGCACACAAAATACCGCCACCTATTGAGCTGGAATGTGAATCGAAGGTAGTGAGGTGACGTTATCCAGGGTGGGTCATGAAGTACCAGGGATGATGCTGGATTTGGTTCTATCCGAGCTCTCTGTCAAATAACTGGGTCGTTTTTGCGCTCTGAATTAATGCCAGTGACCGTGTGCATCTGATGAAATATGCACCAGTACATGGCCACTTCATTTAGTGTAAAATTGACTTCATTACATGATTAGCATAATACATCTTAAAACATTGAAAGCAGCCTGAACAAAAACAAGCGTAACGTTTTGGCCCCCAGAGCCAGGAGCTGGAAACACTGTGTTACAGCATTTAGTTAAATATGCAGCCCCTGAAAAATGGATCATAAAGTCAGCTAGCCTAGAAAAATGACACCTTAAAAATCATTTGGGGGCAATATAGCCAAAAATGACAGATGGACTGAAAAAATTTAAAGAGATACATAATATAGGATGCTCCATAGGCTGCCTTATTTAACATGTTTAGATTATTATCCATGTCTGTTATTCATTGGTCCACAGAGTCAGCCAGAGTCTCAGCTTTTTCTGCTGGTGTGACACCCTTTCATGTCTCTTTTGTCAAACAGTGCGTGTGTGTGTTGTTTGTATAAAGTGCTCTTTGGGGGTATAAGAGTGTATGAAAATGTGTTCAGAATAAGACAGAGACAAGATCATCTTGCATTAGTGATTGGTTTTTAATCTTTTGATTATAATTTCCACATTCTTCTGCATGCCAGGGAATTACAGAAAAGGCACCCATATCACCACCAGAAGGCAATATTACATTTACATTTATTCAGCCCCAACCTACCTCCAGGACCTCATCCTACCCTACGCACCCACTGGACAACTTCACTCTGCTACATCTGGACGCCTAACTCCTCCCACCAACAGAACAAAAGGCCCACACTCCTCACTACGTCGCTATAAAATCATTGCCCCCCAGTGGTGGAATGACCTCCCCACCCCCTGAGAACAACTCCTTCACTACAACCCTTCAGACCTGGGCTGAAGACACACCTCTTCATACTCTACCTGAACAACCCCCTATCACCTCAACTTTCCTTTTCAGAATGTCACTGCTTGCCTGGCCAATCAGATGTGAGGGCTCAAGGGTGAATGTACTGTGGCCTCTCATTTGCAAGCACACAGAAGCAGGGCAAGGTAGCTGTCAATTCCCCCAGCATGCAGTCTGTTCCAGGGCTATGTCACTACACAATACCCAGGGACGCGTGAACACACATATATGCACGTGTGAACGCACATGCTTGTCATGTCCTTCTTGTGTCCCAGAGAGTGGGGTGACATGGCTTCATAAAAGCGTTACAGTGTTTGAGGACCACTGATGCTTAAATCGTCGACTCCTCCTGCAGAAGACATGTGGAGAGGAAGTAGGTTGGGGGAGGGGTGAGGTGGAAAGAAAGGTATTTCAGATTCTATTTAAATATTGACATCATTCCTATACACTACCCTGCTACACTCCAGTCTCATTACCAGTCCGTAGTTGGTTGAATTAACAGCAGTACCTGGTGACATCATTATAAAAAGAACGCTTTATTCTCTTGACCTCTGTAACTGACCCTGGAAGCTCAGTGACTGAACAGGGACACAAAGAAAAACATTGACCAAACAAACAAATTGCACGTTAGGACGTTCAGACATCCCCATCCCAAGCTCTCACCTCTTCACTCTCCATCTCTTCCTGCTCCTCATCCTGCTCCACCACACCGCCTCGGTCTTGTAGAAGCCCCTGCACGTCCTTGTTGGGCCGGCAGAGGGCGCAGTAGAGTGGTGAATAGCCAGCATAGGTGGGCTGATTGACAGCTGCACCCTCGTCAAGCAGAAGTCGCACCACCTCTGGGCTCTGGGACTCCACAGCCCAATGGAGCGGGGTGCGGCCTGAACCCAGATCCTAAAAAAGGAGAGATTTAGGTATTCCCAGTGCCAAAATGCAGCAGAACCCACTGACTTTATGAGGCCATTATGAAGGCTGTATCACTTGGGGCAAGGTCTTCACAAGTGCATAGGGATGCACCTGAGGCTGCCGAAATAAGCAACAATGTAAGAGGTAAGAACAATGAAGAATAAGATTACATGCAAATTTTGACATTTCCTGCAATTCAGGGTTTCCTTGCTGTCTTGTACGCTTGCAGCGTTTGCGAGCTCCACCCTGGCTCATACTGTCATCCAGCATTGCTAGAAGATGGCAGTGAAAACAGTACAAGTGGGCAAACAGACAGCATTTCCACCAAGTTTGGTCTCCATGGAGTTCTTTGCCTATTTGCTGACTTATACTTTCATAACATCCCACTAAGGTCACAAGCACAACCCTTAGCAACATGACAGTGACACACCAAGGGGCAATGAAACTCAGCTTCACACAGGTACAACAGAAGAGACTCTCACCCTCTGATCAACGTCTGCACCCCCACCCAGCAGCATCCTGATAATGACGTCATTTCCTTTCTGTACTGCCAGGTGAAGTGCACTCAGTCCTGGGGGGGGGGGGGGGGCAGCAAGAGAGGGAGGGACAGACAGAGAGGGGGGGGGGTTGAGTTGCCTCAGACACAGAAGCAAGGAGGATAATTGAGATTGAATTGCTTTCAGCTGATGCTTCTTCGATCTTAATGACTTATTCTGCTACTGTGTGCGTTTTACCATTTTGCGTTAATGCCCCTGCTGTCAAATGTTAACTTAACCAGAATATGAAGACAGGTGCGTACCACAACAAAATAGCTTTGCTGTAATTTTTTCTTAACTTCTGTAAAATCGTTGCACCAACCTTAAGACAATGTACAAATATCCAGACTCAGTTTGTACAATAAGGGCAAAAAATTAAATGTTTAAGACCACTGACACAAAAGTCAACAGGTCATCAAGGTCATCAAGCATTGTGCTTACTTAAGCAAATTAGCTGCAGAACCGTTTTCTACTTTTCTCTGTTGATGTCAACACTTCTGTGGTGTGGCAACATTGCAGACTTCACAGCACACACCAACACCCAGTCTAACACAGCCTCCTATGGTGCTATATTAACAGATCAGGGTGCCATAACAGCAGTTGTTTTCAGCACTTTTCACTGTGAGTACTGCTCAGGTTTTGCGACATTGTGTACTTTTACCTGCGTAGTTGGCAATGAGCAGGTGCCCGGAGTGGTGCTGGTGTGAGGTCAGCTCCTGCACACACCTCACCCTTCCCTCCCGCACAGCCAGGTGCAATGGTGTGTTCCCGTTGCGCTCCTGCAGCCCTGGACTCGCACCCCCACACAGCAGACTCTGCACAGATGCTGGATGGTCCACGATAACTGCCAAGTGGAGCGCCGTCTGTGTGACAGGGCGAGAGAGGGTGAGAGGACAGAGGGGATCGGTGTTGGGGCCTTTGCCATTCCTTATATACATAAATGATCTTGATGCAGAGGTTATCAGTAAAATAGTAACATTTGCAGATGATACGAAACTAGGGGGGTCTAGCCAACAGTATAGAATCAACTAAGGTAATTGTAATGAAACAGACTGGGATCCAAGCACAGTGAATGGTCTTTAATAACAGAATCCAAAGTCGTGGTCTGGGACAAAACAGGTCTGCACCGGGAAGCAGCAATACAAAAATCCAAATCCAAATCCAAGCAAGCAAGGTCCAAAGAACAGGCAAAGGGTCAAAACACAGGAAACTTGCAAAAGACCAACAGAGCACGCAGGCTCAGTAGTGTTGCAGGAACAATACCTCACAATGAGGCAATTAAACTTAGTCCTTAAGTAGCCAGGGCCAGAGGTGGAAAACTCCGGCTTCAGAAAGTAAAAGTCCTGCCATGTATTTGTTCCACCCATGCACTACACCAGCTGAATTTAATTAGCACAACTCTTCAGCCAGGTAGAGGAGCTAATTACTGAAATCACCTTGTTTAGTGAATGGCTAGAACGAATACATGGTAGGGCTTTTACTTTCTGAAGCCGGTGTTTTCCACCTCTGGCCAGGGCTTGATTGATGAATGGGTTACAGGTGTGCTTTACTGGTTGAGCCAGGCTGAACTGGGCGTGGCTGGACTGGCTGGGTAGGTTGAACTGGGCATGGCTGAACTGGCTGACTGAGAGCGGGTGTGACAGTAATACAGGAAGACCTAAACAGCATCCAAAAGTGGACAGATACCTGGCAGATGACATTCAGTTTAACTAAATGTAAAGTCTTGCAGGTGGGAAATAAGAACCTTAGACAAGACTGAGGTTTTTAAGACTAAGGGGGGAAAAACTAGAATGTGCTCAATTTGAAAAAGACTTGGGAGTAATAGTTGACCCAAGCTTAACAGGATCTAGGCAGTGTGCTGTAGCAGTAAAAAAGGCCAACAGGATGTTGGGATATACAGCCAAAAGTATTGATTAGAAATCTAAAGTGGTTATATTGAAATTACATAATGCTTTAGTCAGACCTCACTTGGAATATTGTGTGCAGTTCTGGGCACCGCACTATGAAAAAGATATTGAGGCTCTTGAAAAAGTTCAAAGAAGGGCAACTAAATTAGTTCCTGGCATGAAATATAAAAGCTATGAGGAAAGACCCAAGTTACTTAACCTATTTAGACTTAGCAAGAGGAGACTTAGGGGTGATCTAATAGAGGTTTTTAAATTTATGAAAGGACTCAATAAGGTTAACTATAATAGATTTTTAGGGTAAGTTCAGTATGTAGAACAAGGGGACATAAATGGAAACTAGTGAAGAGTAAGTTCCGCACTGACATAAGGAAGTACTGTTTTACACAGTGAGTTACCAATACATGGAATAGATTGCCAGGGCATGTAGTTGACGCTGAGACCGTTGCTGTGTTCAAGCCCAGACTTGATGCAGTTTTGGATTCTCCTTAATTGAAATGGCAAGCTTAGTTGGGCCGAATGGTCTGCTCTCGTCATAATATGTTCTTATGTACTTACACTGGCCTAAGGCACAGGAGTACACCAAAGGAAAAAGTCAGTCAGTGGGTTACCGGACACACACTATGTCCCACATGCTCACACTGTCTGGCTACCATGACAATGCTTAAGACTCACCTGGCCCAGGTGGTTCTGGATGTCCAGGTACTGAAACCGGGTCTGGTCCAGAGATATCACCCCCAGCAGGTTCTGCACAAAGTCCCATTGTTCATGAATCAGGGCAAGGTGGAGAACCCTAACAAACACAGGGAGAAGAATTTCTGAGTAAATACTGGTGCAACTGATCTATTCTAAAAGCTACTGATAAATTCACTTGTTGCCTTCACATAAGATGGACACCCAGAGAAATAAACTGATACAAACACATGAATACTTTGTTCTAGAGGGGGCAAGATGGCTTTGGAAAGTTCCAGAAAGAACTCAGAGTAAGACAAAAGGAGAAGGACAGTGACAGAGCATGGTGACTTGTATTCCTGCCATCCCTTTTAATAAATGGTTAAACTGTGTTCAGCTGCAGTATCTACTGCCTGTCTCTTACATGCAAATGCAGTAATATTGCGTAAAAATTGTTTACAGGAATACAGACTTAAAGAATACAATAACAAGCACCCTCCTGTCAGTTTTTATATGTCACAGAAATGCTGTCACGTGGAGACTTAAATTTATTGATGCATTTACCCCTATAATTTAATTTCATTGTTTTTTACAAGGAAAAAAAATCACAAAATACCTTTACCTGGTTCATTAAAGTAGTGTGGTGTAGTCTGCAGAAGTTTCAAGCGTTGTATGTTAAATAGTGGGTTGACAGCGTGCGTCCATTCAGTGTTAGTGCTCTGTGGCAGTGTGTGGTTGCGTGTAACAATTCTAACTGGGAAAAACCATTATGATAATTTTCTTTTAGCTGATACTCACGTATCTCCGTCCTCCGAGACAAACTTCAGGTTGTTCATCAAATCCTCGGTCATCTGGCCATTCAGTGCTTCGCTTCTTTTACCTTCTTGCCCGGTCGCATCATCCACATTTCTGCTCTGACCTGCCTCACCTAGATCCATAGCTTCGATACCCTGGCATAAACTAACGGTCATCTCATCAGTTATCGAGTGTTCAAGCACCGAGTCCATTCGGGCGCTACTGTCCATGGAGACGCAGAGTCGCTGTTGGAATACTGTCTCCTGAAGGGCGACGACAGAGACTCGATATGCCCAGGTGTGGCGCAACACCCTCCCGACACTACATGCTAACCGGTGCCACGCCACTGACATTGATGCCGACAGTCAGACCGGTCCAGTGAGGGGGTCTGTGAAGGGGTCTGTGCCGATTCTAGAAAAACAGTATATGGTGTCCAATATCCGAAGTCAAACTTTGGGTGTTTGCTTGTTGCATGCTGTTTTCCAGCAATATGTTGTATGTTTCGACTGCCTCTGCATAGCGTACCCATATGAAAGCGAAATGGGAGCCTTAAAATACTGATTAACCAATAAAATAATTATAAGGAAGTGAAGTGGTATATTTTGACAGAGTTTTTTTTTTTTATTTATAACTTTATGTAAAGTAGCCTGGACTTACATAACAAATCTCGAATATGCACAAGGTGGCGCCAAAAAAACGTGGAATAAACTCCCGCGCTCGTGTTGCCCTTGCAGATTGTTGTTCTTACTCAAAGGAACACGATGCTGTATGGTCTACACAAGATGCGGTCCGCTGAGACTCGTTAGAATTGTTTTCTATTGATCACTGAATTAGTGTGTTTTGATCTCTGTAAAGCATTTGGGTGATAGACAAGGATATGCTGACAGCATACCCTTACCCTAAATGTTCAACAGTGCGTTTCATGATGTAGATGGTGTATCAGGACATTAATATTTTCACCTCCCCTACTGCTGTGCTTTGCCTTTGGAAAGCACACAATTATAATATGTAACTACATATTAATGCCACATCATGGTGGCTCATGGTCTAATGTCATTAGACAATGACATTGCTGATATGCCTCTGCAGGCCTCCTCATTGCACACACCCACACACACACAGACAAACACACACATACTCTTTTGAAGCCTCAGTAGAATCTAACAGACATCAAGTCATTATCACAGAGAGTAATCATAGATACGATCTTATGACCAGATATTCAGCTGTTGCGTTACTTGCATTACCCATCTAAGGCAGTTGCCTTCCTCAGTGCTGTCAGCATTACTGTGGACACAGACATTTTATTATGACCAGATATTCAGTTCCTGTGTGCCTTCCCTTCTCCATCTAGTAGGGAGGTTCTAGGGCTGTCTGTGTTCCTATTCATTCCTATGGATGTTCTGTTTTAGACCACGCCCCTTCCGGAGTGTTCAAAACCAGCCAGTAAATCAACAGTTGTAGCTTCCGCAATGGTAAAGACAGTTTTAATGTGATATGCACCAAACTTACTGGTGCACATGCACAAAATCAATGGCATCTACCTGGAGTCTGATGATGCTCAACACTGGTCTGTTTCTAGGCAACCCTGCTACCATGCATGTTGCCAGTGGTTTATAAAATACTCTGTTGATCATTGGCACAGACTGTTGTATGTCAACACAAAACCAAAGCAGCAAGATCGAATTTTAAAAAAAAAAAAGTGTTTTTGTAATTTACTCAGTGTTGGTGTGAAATGTCTACCTCCCATCCTTCACTTGAAACCTAACAATTGGATGAAATGTGAGAAGTTACAACTTCTCACATTTCATCCAAACTTACAACATGGTTGTGCTATGAGATAAAAAAAAAAAACGTTAGGTGCATGTCACCTGATAACAAAATAGTGTGAGGAATGGGGTTGTACTAAAATGATTAAAGAAATCTGCAAAGTCATTTTTAATCTGTTTATTTGTTGTTATGATAATATTTTGGTATGTAGCACATTCCCATTGCTCTTACCTATACCTGATTCTCAACACATACTGCAGATCAGTTACTATAAGTATCTTGTCATGTTTTGAATTTAATACTTAGAAATGTAAACCCATCTGCAAGTCAACTCAGGGGATGGACAGAACCAGTGGATGATGTAATACTGGCAGTATAGGATTGATATCATTGAGTATTGATTGGTCACAGCTGCTTTAAGACAGTTTTGGTTCAAATGCATTGTGTGAATCTCAGTGCAGGTGCCATGTAACCATGCATGTCCTGTCTTTCTAGTTCACTTCATAAACAATCACCAGCCTCACACTTTGCACTCCTATATCTGGATTAGAGCGTCTACCAAATGACTTCTGGTATGGATGTTTTGCACCAAGTATAAAGGCAATAAATGTTTACTCTTTGCAGTTCAGAGGTTGCTCCTTTCTCTTTTTGATACAAACTGTGGTGTAAAGATCATTTTGAGACATAAAGCTTAAAAGGGGCTTAACACTACATATATGAAGCTTTTGCAACATTTGCTGCATTTGCAAAATACATACAAAATTCATGTCGATATAAATGTAAATGTTTGTTAATAAAAGCAGCCAATGTCAGCCTTATTGCATTGTTCAGATTTTTATTTTTGGTTGTTTTTTTTCTGCCAAATGACCTCCACGAGCCAATGAATTTGATTCATTTTGGCAAAAAAATTGATAGTGTCGCACTTCAACATCTTCTCATTAATAGGTTGCAATGACCTGAAATTTTTATAAGGAACATTTCCGTCATCAGGGTCACACAGTTGAGCTTACGTTTGACCTCCAAAAATGTTAGACCGATCTCTCTAATAATTGTAATATTTTCACATCTGAAGCAAAAAAGAAACTGTTACAACAGGGTAAGGCATACTGTGTGAGGTAGTCAGGGAAAAATAATGTTAAAGCAGGTCTGAAAGACTGGGGAGAAGGAGAGATGGGGTCTGCTGCTGAAACAGTGGCTTGGAGAACTGCTGGACCCAGTGGTGCTGATGCAGCATTTGACTGAATGAGTCAGTCTAGGGAATAGGACTAGGGGGCTTTCTGAGAGGGATGCAGACTGCAATGTCACAGGCACTGTCTTTCTTTCCTCCCTTATCTTTTCCCCTCTCTCTTCATTTTGCTTGTTTGTTGTTTTTTTGTGGTTGCTTGAGATCATTCCTTAAGTAAGATATCCATCCAAGACAGGTGTTTGTGACAGCTTTCGGATCTGATGGCTGGAAATCCTTTTGTTAACTTTGATTGATCTATTAATAAAGCACTAATGTTAAAAGTCTCTCTCACCCTCCCCCTCTCACTGCATTGCAGCTCTCCTGGTGAGTCTCTCTACTGGTGCCTCTTATCACCTCCTCCCTCCCTCCACCCGCCTCTCCGCTCCCCCTTCTCCTCTCCCTCACCCCTGCCCCTGCTTCATTTGGAGCTCACAGAGAAAAAGCCATACTCTGACAGACCTGCAGCCCAAAGCCCTTCTTCTCCCAAAGAGAAGAAAACCAACATCATCCCAGCAGCATGAGCAAAATTCTAATGAGCACCACAATAGAACCACAGATATTATAAATTATGGCCAGATATTCAGGTCTAGTGTTCCCTCCATCCTCCCACTGCAAAGATTTGGCTGAGGTTACGGAGCTGTGTGCATTGATATACCAGCTGTGGACATTCTATTTTAGATCACTTCCCTTTCAGAAAGTTCATAACAGGCCAGAAAAATCAAAACAATTTATAGCTTCAATAATGGCAGAGACTGAACTTTTAATGTGAAGCAGAAAGAGCTGACAATCTGGGCCATGTATAGAAAATCTGTGGTAGAACGCAGTGCTGATGGATGGCCTCAACCTCCTGTCAGGGGCAATTAGGAAATAAGATTAGCCTTGCATTTAATTCACACTGGCCTGTGGGGGCAAAGTATTGATTAGGGTGGGGGAGGGGGCGGTTACGTCGTATGGAGAAAGTACTGAATTAAATGCAATTGAGCTGAAGCCCATGGGACCATCAGTTTTTGAGTAAGTGAGCCGTGTCTGTGGAGACGCAAGGTGGACAGATGACTGCATTGATTTTTAAAGGGGGAAGCAGGAATCTGACTGAGAGCCGCATTCACTTTTGGAAAGAGGCTCTCAGCAGCTCCCATAAGCAGGTCTGTGTGGATCTAGGGCAGGGCTTTTCAACAGCTTCTTTTATGGGAACCAGATCTAAAAAAAAAAAAAACGGTGCCAGAGGGCCAGGCATTTCCTATTTATACAAAAATATGCAAATAAGTAGCATAAAATTGCACATGAACAGCACAGATAAATGTCTGAAATATTAGCACAGCTAACATTTATCACATTAATAATAAGGCATTGTCAATTCCCTTTTGTTTATTTCTCACTAGGTATAACGTGTAAGTTCTTATTAAACCAATAAAAACTGTGCTGAACCCAAACAAGTATTTCAGGTCCACAGTCCGTGACCAGCAGAAAACTAAACTAACAGGAACTACAGGGCACAATAACAGGAAAAAATGGCAAATTATATTTACTCACGCCATTTGTGTCCTGCAGATACAGAATGACATTATTCTGGAGTTTTTTGATGTACCTTAATTTGTTGCATGCTATTGTTTTCGTTTGTATCTCAAAAGTCAAAGGGACAACAGGAAGAGGAAGCGCATGGAAAAGCTGTGGCTTTGTGTCCTGCGTCTCTAGTAAAATAGCCCTAATCTAGGACTTCTGTTTAAGGGGATTACTGACTGGAAATAATCACCCTGCAGATTGTATGCAAGTGCTGACCTGCACATTTCACAGCACAGCCTGTACAGCAGCTGCTGGCTGCAGAGAAGCATATCCTCCTCTTCTTCAGACTGCTCTAGTGGGCTCTCACATAGTCAAGGAGAAAATGTGGTGCATGGCAGCAGTGGTAAACATTAAAGAGAGGGCTGCAGATGTAATGAAGGGATGCACATCAAATGCAGAGTTATAGTCATTTTAGAGTCTCTTTTGTAATTTCCTTGTTTATCGTGTTATGCAGAGCGTGTTATGTGCTGTGTGTTTCAACCAGTTGTGGCCTGTTTTTATATGTGTATGTGACATAATTATGTGTTTGCCCTACATTTTGTGAATCACTCACTGCCATGAATTGACATCATGAATTGACCTTTAAAAATGTCAGCGTCATGACAAATTGACCATTCTAACCAGCACAGTAAAAGCCAGTGCAAACAAGACTATCTTGCTATTTTTTGAGAAAACAGCATTTTAAGGTATTGTTTTTGTAGTGGGTTGTGCCTTGATTGTTTGCTATTTGGAAAAGCTCCTGTTGGTTATGTTGTGACTGTAGGTGGCTGTAGGTAGCATTGACTGATGTATCGTTTGTCAGCTCTCAGTGCTGATTTTTAGCAGCTGTGCTTTGCTGTGGTTTTGCGTAGGTGCCATAGTAAATATATCAGTGAAAAGCAGATGTGTGCCGAACCTGCTCAGGTTACGCAGCGCGTTCTTGTGTCCTGGCATTCCGCTCAACCGCACCCCTTCACAGACCCAACCCGGCACAGGGCATATGGGCCCAAGCCCCTCCGCTTTCCACCACACTGGTCTCCCTGCTTTCTGACTTAATGCCAAAACCTGAGCATCAGGTGAAGTGAAAATAAACTCAGGTATTATATAAAGCATGCAGAGAGGCAGGCTGGCTGTTTACCTTGGGTGCCACGCCTCCCTTTGTGTTAATTACACAGACTTATTCAACATGTGCTGCTCACCTGCAGACTGTGGGGCCTGTTAACTGTAGATGTAAATTGTGCTGTGGCAGCGTGTATGGTATTCAGTTGAAGGTATTTGGTATGAAGGTGTTAGATATGATGAAATGACCTCTCTTCCTAACTGAGATTCACTGTTGGCTGATACAGAGTAACTCACAGCCGTATGAGGACTGCAGTTGTGCACCTTATCCGCCTTGTACATGGAAGGCTGCTGGTTTATTCCCGTTTCGAGTCGTACCATCGACTTTTAAAGAATTGCATGCGACGGATTTCTGCTTGGCGCTCAGTATTAAGGAGATGGATTGGGACAATGGTGCGGCTACAGAATGACATTATTAACTGTCAGGGCTGGAGCTTGTGGTTTTCCAATGCATTAGCTGCGCCTTTGGGCGCTCTGAGAAATGGTTTGCCAGGTTGGAGGAATGAATCCCTCTTCGTAGTCGCTGGGTAATTAGAGGATTGGTCCGTTTCGTTGAATCCCCCCTTCGAATGCTGTGGCTCAGGTGTGCATGCTCCTCGGCTCTGTCCCTGTCCAGCCTGCAGAGAGGATGAATGCACTCCTCTCAGTCATTTCCTCTCTGGTGGAAACAGCGAGTCTATGGCACAGGAGTGTATCAAGGGCCTGCCTCGTGGGCTTATGTGCTGCTCTTGGGAGCTGTTTACTTCTCCCCATGCCTTGCGCAAAGGTTGTAAATCACAGGTGGTGATAGAATGAGGGATCATGGGGGAAAGGCGTGTGTGCTCTGCTCTGTTGTGGGAGAGGGGATGGGTAGTGTGGGGGTGTAGGGGTGACGGGGGGGTGATGGGGCCGGCTGGGCCCATGGTGCAGACATATGGTCAGGATGTGCAGGTGGCTGGGGGCATGCGGTGCAGGTAGAAACCTTGATTTTGTTTTGCTACCTTTATATATCCTGCTAAATTTGCATGTTGAATAAAAATGTTTTAAAATTATTTAATTTTTCTTTTTTTGGGGGGGGGGTCAATATCATTGTGATTGTTATATTGCTCACAAGGCATTGAATTGGGAATGGTTGAAACATATACAGTATCTCTGTATACACACACACACATACACACACACACACACACACACACACACACATAATCACATCCTCATTTGCACAAGGCTTTCATATATGACCAGTGTCAGTGCTAGGATGTGGGCCTTTTATGTATGGTAATATGAAAGTTTGACAAAGCTTTTATAAGTATAGAACAGATCATATGTGGCCATATTTCACATTGACTTCCTATCACGACTACGGCCTGGATGTATATCTGTGTAATTGATCTTGGCCGACAGTATGGCCACAGACTACTGTAATGACCATGGTGATGTACAATAACGAGGCTGGTCTGTGGAGCAGGAGGCAGACCGCACTGCGCCGAAAGCCTGCGCTCTTTATCGCCCACCGCGGTCGCTTTCCCACTGCTGAAACGGCTTTATTGGGTGGTCACTGGAGGATTGAGTGCACTTAATTAAACAACAGGCTGAGCATCCTTACAGAGATGGGCTTCGGGGGGGGTGGCTGTTTGGGCAGGGGGGGAGTAGGGGAGTAGCGATGCAGACAGCAGGCAGGAAAGCACAGGACGAGCGAGGGTTGTGCTGTGTGAGAGCGGCAGCCATTTTTAATTTCTCCAAAAAACATAGTGGCTCCTGGACAGAAAATTTGCAACCGAAAGCACACACAAATTTAAGCAGGATAAAATTAGGTAAAATTAGGTAAAAAATCAATGCAAAAAATACTACTTTCAGATTATTCCAGTATTTTTTGCAAATATGAAAATGAATAGACTTTGAATGAATGACTTTTTTGACGATGCTCTAACTTATTCTATTTATATTTATATTTAACTATTCTATTTATAATTTAGAATTTGTACACTGGCTCTCAGGTTGGGTCATGCCATCTATTTGTACATTAGTTCAAACAATGCATAAAGAGTAGCACTGCCTCAAATCCGGTTGCACCACAGACACTTAACCATTAAAGCTAACTAGTAACTGGTACATGTCTAACTAGTACACTTGACGATTAAATGTAACAAGTTAACTACTAAGAATTAAAAACTAAGGTGATGTTTCAGTACTTCAGTAGCCAAACAACTCTGACAGATTTTGATAGCTGACATTTTTTGATATCTTCTTTCTTTCCTGGCTGTAAGCCCACTGTGTTTTGCAACTCTGCAGCATTTTGTGATTTTGTTCAGATTTGTCTCTTATTATTCCTTCTGATGTGAGTCAAATGCTCTTTGTTGCCTGCAGTGGTTAAGGAGTTTAGTTTGTTACCTAAAGGCTACAGACTCCAGTCCCAGATGGGACACTGCTATTGTGCCCTCCAGCAAGATGCTTGACCTGAAGCGCTTTGCATATTTGCTTATTTCAGTAATTATGCAGCTCTATAAGTAGATAATAGGTATAACTGTACCCTATGGATAAGATGTTGGCTGGGCCAATCTCTAATGTATATGCATGTGCACTGCTTTTCTTGGCTGTGAGTCCCTGGCCATATCACACCCCTGAGAAGTGTTCTCATGGCACTGTGTTTCACAGCACAGCTAGAGCTCAGCGAGTTCAGACTCAGCACATCTGTTACTAATGTGGTCTAGGTGTGTGTGACACAC